>NC_135989.1:18733656-18897075 GCF_053455715.1 Rhinoraja longicauda
GTGAGCCAGTGTCCAGCGTGAGCCAGTGTCCAGCGTGAGCCAGTGTCCAGCGTGAGCCAGTGTCCAGCGTGAGCCAGTGTCCAGCGTGAGCCAGTGTCCAGCGTGAGCCAGTGTCCAGCGTGAGCCAGTGTCCAGCGTGAGCCAGTGTCCAGCGTGAGCCAGTGTCCAGCGTGAGCCAGTGTAACCACTGTGTAATGGTGGCTGAGTGAAGCAGCTCGCCAGCACTGGCATCAGCTACCAACCAAATGGAACCTACACCTTCCTCCAGTGTCAGTCACCAGGAGTAAAGGCAAAGAAAACAGAGCTGAATAACAAAATAAATCATTGCATTCGACAAAAATGGTGCCTGATTATTTATAATGAATGATCTTTAGAATTAAGATAGGTGTGAAAATGAGAGATCAAAGGGGACAAAGTTCAAAGGGATAGTCGTTTGTCAGATGTGGCAGTAATCATGTCCTGGTCATTCCCTCTCCCCTCTACTGTTGGGCAGGAGATACAACAGCTTGAAACTGCACTCCACCAGATACAGGGATAGCTTCTTCCCCACAGTTATCAGACTCTTGAATAGTCCTCTCATATGCCAGGGATGTATGACACCAAACTAAGTTTGTCACTGTATCTCGCTCGGTACACGTGACTATAATAAACCTATAATGGTACCAATACGGGGTGAGGCAGCAGTCAATGTTCACATCATTGGTTCTATTTGCATTCCTTTCTCCCAGTGACATACACTGATGAGCCAAAACATTATGACCTGATGAGCTAAAACATTTTGACCACCTGCCTAATATGCTGTTGGTCCTCCGTGTGCAGCCCCATACGCAGCAGGGCGCGATGCACTGTGTATTGTGACACATTCCTCCCGTCACCACCATTAACGTTTTCTGGGACTTGTGCCACAGTCGACCTTCTGTCGGTTCGGACCAGACGGGATAGCCTTCGTTGCCCTTGCGCATCGATGAGCCTTGGGCGCCCAACATCCTGTCTGTCGCCGGTTTGTGGTTTGTCCCTCCTCGGACCACTGTCGGTAGGTACTCTCACCACTGCTGACCGGGAGCACCCCACAAGCCTTGCCGTTTCAGAGATGCTCTGACCCAGTTGTCTGGCCATAACAATTTGGCCCTTGTTAAAGTCGCTCAGGTCTTTACTCCTGCCCATTTCTCCTGCATCCAACGCATCAACTTCAAGAACTGACTGTTCAGTTGCTGCCTAATATATCCCACCCCTTGACAGGTGCCATTGTAGCAAGATAATCAATGTTATTCACTTCACCTGTCAGTGGTCATAATGTTTTGGCTCATCGGTGTTTAGTCCTTTCCCAAATTTCAGGGCAATTCTCTGTTACTCCCTGACCGCTTTCCCCCCACGGCCGCTCTGCTTCTGCCTGTCAGAGGCCAGAGCCATGAAACACTCGCCTTTCCGTGTCCATCGAGAAGCCTTGCTGAAGGCTACTGCACTGACCAAGCTGTTGGTTAGCTGTGTTAAAACGTCATGTAATTGGCATCAAAATACTTCCAGGAAGCACCTCCAGACAGTTTGCCACGTTAAAAACACAATTTAAATACGCTTAAATATTTTACCTTTACTTAAAATGCAAACACTCTGTTTCTATCACTTGAAGTAATTTTATGCCAATTAAGCTCTCACGGGTTGTCATGTTGACTCCTCATCAGGACCTAGTTTCCGCTCTCTGCTCGAAAGACTTGCTGTAAACACTGGTTACTAACACAGTGTTTAAATCTGTAACCCCACATCCTCATGGACTGCCCTGGGGTCCACACTAACCCGATGGCCTCAGTCTCAGTCTCAGTCTCAGCCGTGGCTCAAGAGCTGGGAAGGAGGTTTGACGGGTAATTTGGGAGATTCCTTCTACAGTGTTCTCATCCTTCTCTCCTCCCGTGTGGCACTGAACCCACCAATGAGAGATCCCAGTGTAACATGAAGCATTTCCCTTTGTCCTGGGATCTGTGGGTGTGTCAGTGTTGGGGGAGGGTGCCTGTTCGGGAGCCTGGTGCCAAGTGTGGCATTGTGGAGGTGTGGTGGGACCATTACACTACCTGCAGGCAGGTGCTGTGTAACTCCTTTATTAGTCCCTCTCAGCAAGACACATGGAATCTCCGCTGTCAGTGGCTAGTCAGTGGGGACATTTGTTTGAGTTGTACCACTAAGTAGTTTGGGTTCATCAAGGTGATGCTTCATTTGATAACACTCTTGCCTGCTTGTTAGTTTAATTCACACTGGAAAGACTTGATCACAATGGAAAGTCTGTGATGACCTGTCAAGGGGTTTAGGTTGAGCTGCAGAGTATTTCAGGATCATTGGGCCCAATTCTGTGTTGATATTCATGCCTCGCCAATGTCTCCTAACTGACTGAACCTCACCTTGGCTGCTTACCTCTCTCTCTCTACGTGTGATGTTTGACTGACTCACTCATCCAGTTGTCCAGTTGTTGGTTCTTGTTCCTGAGTCTGAAATCTCTGAGTTCAACAATACAGAACATTCTGGAAACAGTCAACAGGTCAGGCAGCATCATGGGAAAAGAAACATTAAACTTTTGAGGTTGCAGAATCTTCATTTTTTTTAATGAGTCTCTGACATGAACCATGAACTCTGATTCTCTCTGCACAGATGCTGCCCGGCACGCTGAGTGTTCCCAGCATTTTCTGTTTCAGATTTCCAGCATTGCCACTCTGGGTTTAGGCCACATTCGGGAAAGTTGTGCTGGACACTCGTGTAAAGTGGTGATTGGGTGTTGCAATGTGACAGTGGCAGCTCTTGAAGGAGATGGCTGGACAGTGTGAATGTGGGAAAGTGAATGCGGTGGATTGGGAAGGAACAATGCAAGAAAACAACATGAGATGCAGGACAGCAACGTTGCTGGAACTTTGGACAAAAACAGAGAGTTGGAAAAGCTCAGCCTATCAGGTCAAAGGTTTGGGGAGAGAAAAGAAAAGGGAATGAGTTTTGCATGTGGATGGGCTGGCCAATAATGACACAAACTGGAAAGCTGGTTATCTGAAATAGTCTGAAATGTCCAGGTTGTTCCCCAATTCCACCTTCAGATTTCTTTGTCCTGTCATTGGCTGCCTGGAGCCTAAACTCCGAAATTCTTTCCCCAAATCTTTCCAGATGTCTTTTTAACCCACAAGAACACGCAACTTTCTTTGCTTTAATGTGAACTTGTGCGGTTTGGTGTTAAATCAGGGCTGTCTGTTGCCACCACAAAGTATTTGGACCTTTTCCCACCTTAGGCCGTTCCATAAATGCAAATAGTTGCACCTGAGACAGCTGTGACTGATCTCACTGCAGCAGACCACAATGAAACTGAATATTATTGTGTGGCCGGTCTCTTCTATTTCCCATCAACAGAAAGGTAAATTATTTTCTTTCTGGATGATTGTCCAACTTTGTCTCGGAGATTGCATTGTTGAAATCTACCTGGGATTTAAACGCCTGCTTTTTCAAGGGTCACTAGTGGAGATGTAATTGTCATGTGTACCGGCAATGGGACAATTACATTCTTACTGCAGCTTACCGGGCTAGTTAACCTCAATAAATATATAATTAGCAATAAATTAATAACAATAATACTAAGTATTATTAGTGCGTAACAATGCAAACAGAAGTCCATAGTGCAACCAAAGACACAGTTCATAGATGGTCACAGCTGTTGGGGTTAGTGTTGTGCAGTTCATAGATGGTCACAGCTGTTGGGGTTAGTGTTGTGCAGTTCATAGATGGTCACAGCTGTTGGGGTCAGTGTTGTGCAGTTCATAGATGGTCACAGCTGTTGGGGTTAGTGTTGTGCAGTTCATAGATGGTCACAGCTGTTGGGGTTAGTGTTGTGCAGTTCCAGAGCCTGATAGTTGCTGGGAAGAAGCTGTACTTGAACCTGGAGGTCACAGTTTTCAGGCTCCTGTGCCACCTTCCTGTGCCACCTTCCTGTGCCACCTTCCTGTGCCACCTTCCTGTGCCACCTTCCTGTGCGTAGCAGTGAGATGAGAATGTGGCCAGGGTGGTGTGGGTCAACGATGATGCCTTCTTGAGACAGCTCCTCCTGTAGATCGCTTTAGTGGTGGGATAGTCAGTACCTGTGATGGACGAGGCAAAGTCTCCTTCATTCCTGGGCATTTGGGTTTGAGATCGATTTGTTCCCAGTTATTTAAATGCCCACAATTTGGAAGGTCAGAGGAAGTGTTTCATGTCCTTTTTGTGTGATTTAAAGCACAGGCAAATTCAATGTCATGAATGCAACAGGTATTGTTGACAAGCCATAGAGTTGTACAGCCCGGCACCCACTACATACCATCATGCTATCTGTAGTAATCCCACGCTGCATTAATTCCATATCCCTCTGTCCCCTGCTTTTAGAAATACTTGTCCAGCCACTTCTCACATGCTGATTCTGTTCCTGCCCCACCACCTCCTCTGGCAGATCATTCCAGGCACCAATCATTCTGAGTGAAACATATACTCTTCAGATCAATTGCTGCAATGGTGTTATTTTTAAACATTTGCCTTAGTTTTAGTTTAGAGATACAGCACGGAAACAGGCCCTTTGACCCAATGGGTCCAGGCTGACCAGCGATCACCCGTTCACACTAGTTCTATGTTTTCCCACTTTTGCATCCACTCCCTGCACACTGGGGGCATTCACACAGGTCCAATGCGTCAAACACAGGTTTTGCATTAATATTTTGTTTTGTGCACAACAGTCATGTATCACATATTGTGACATATTGTCTCCCCTCATGTTGCTCTGAACCCCATCACCGGCAGATAGGGGGGAGGGGGGAGGGGGAGAGACAGAGAGGAGGGAGAGACAGAGTGGGAGATACAGAGAGAGAGAGAGGGAGAGACAGACAGAGTGGGAGATACAGAGAGAGAGAGAGAGAGAGGGAGAGACAGACAGAGTGGGAGATACAGAGAGAGAGAGAGGGAGAGACAGACAGAGTGGGAGATACAGACAGAGAGAGAGGGAGGGAGAGACAGAGTGGGAGATACAGATAGAGAGAGAGGGAGAGACAGAGATGGAGAGAAGGTGGGCTCCTCCATACCAGTTATGTTCACCTTGTACGGGCTTGGGGAGCTAGCTATACAGCCAGCCTCTCCTCTTGGAGGTTGAGTCTGAGCTGCTGAGTTGAGGCTGAGCCTGCCAGTGCTCACTCTCAGGGGAACTGCTGGGACAAGCCTGACACTGAGACCACACAGGGACCTGGACCCTCTCCTCGCCATTGTCCTTCACTATAAACGCACCGAATCACGTGAGTTTGTGCTACTGTGCATGTTGGTGCCATCTACAACACCACAATATGTATAATTTATGTTTTTGTGCGTTTGAACGTAGAACATAAGAAGTGTTTCTGATGAGGGGTTGTTCTTCAGCTGAAATGTTGACTGTTTGCTCTCCACATTTGCTGCCTGACCCGCTGAGTGTTTCCTGTGCTTATTTCACCTCCTGACTTTTGCTTGAGGCAAGTGACTGGAATGCATGGGAGCTAATGATACCAATGATGCTGAGCTAGTGCAAGTTTATCTGTCTGTCAGATCATGATGGATTTGAAAGACCAAACAGAGACAGGAGATTGACCATGAGAGTCACAGATTTAAAGTGATGGGCAAAGCAACAAGGAACAACAATGGCAAACAAATGCCTGTGGTGCTAGCTGGTGGATGGTGGATGGTGGAGGGAGATTCACCAGCTTCCATCTGTGGGAATTGAATGAATACATAGTGAACAAAGTGCAAGGGAAAAGAGTGTGAATTAGAAAGTAAGAATAATAGGATTGCTCTGTGGGACGAATGGCCTCGTTTGTGCCATTCTGTTGCTTATTCCCATGGACATAGCACATCTGCAAATGTTCAAATGTGCCATAATCCCATTAAATAGGTGATTGAATTAACCCACCGTTTGCAGTGCACCACCAAGTAACCACCACCAAGTGCAGTAACCACCACCAAGTGCAGTAACCACCACCAAGTGCAGTAACCACCACCAAGTGCAGTAACCACCACCAAGTGCAGTGCACCACCAAGTAACCACCACCGTGCAGTAACCACCACCAAGTAACCACCACCAAGTAACCACCACCGTGCAGTAACCACCACCAAGTGCATTAACCACCACCAAGAAGCATCACTCTTCAAAGTGGAAATGATTCCCTTTCGTTCAAAATATTGGTGCAGCAACATAATCATTATTATTCTCTTCCTGTATCGGTTTAATCACACACAGGTGGCAGTATCAAACGTTCTTCACAAGGCCTTGCAACACATTTAATTGCTGTGCTTTCAGTTAGTGTTCTGTAGAAACATTGTTTTGGACGTTTTCAGGGTTAATTGGCGAGGAAACAAAAATCTTCTGTGTACAATTGACGAACTTAAAATATTTCACAATAACAGATGCTTTTGTTTTTATAATACGACAGGAAGCAGCATGTGAGGCTGCGAAAGCACATCTCCGACCCGCAGACCCTCAGCATAGGAGCACCGCAAGGCTGCGTACTCTCCCCTCTCCTTTACTCTCTCTACACCAACGACTGCACCTCCACAGACTCCTCTGTCAAGCTCCTCAAGTTTGCGGATGACACAACCCTGATTGGACTGATCCAGGATGGGGAGAAATCTGCCTACAGATGGGAAGTGACACAGCTGGCGTCCTGGTGCCATCGCAACAACCTGGAGCTCAATGCTCTTAAGACAGTGGAACTAATTGTAGACTTTCGAAGAGCTCCCCCTCCCCTCCCCCACTCACCATCAATAACACCGCAGCCACATCTGTGGTCATTTAGGTTCCTTGGAACCATCATCTCCAGGGACCTTAAATGGGGGGGGGGCCACCATTGACTCCACAGTCAAAAAGGCCCAACAGAGGATGTACTTCCTGCGGCAACTGAGGAAACACAATCTGCCACAGGCAATGATGGTCCAATTCTATAAGAAAATAACTGCAGATGCTGGTACAAATCGAAGGTATTTATTCACAAAATGCTGGAGTAACTCAGCAGGTCAGGCAGCATCTCAGGAGAGAAGGAATGGGTGACGTTTCGGGTCAAGACCATTCTTCAGACCAATTCTCTACTGCTATCATTGAGTCTTCCCCCCATTGACGAACTGTACACTGCAAGGGCCAGGAAGCGAGCGGGCAAGATCATCTCTGACCCCTCTCACCCTGGCCACAAAATCTTTGAAGCACTTCCCTCTGGAAGGCGACTCCGGACTGTCAAAGCAGCCACAACCAGACATAAAAACAGCTTTTTTTCCACGAGTGATAGTTTTATTCAATAACCAAAGTCTGTAGTCTCTTTTTTGCTCTGGTTTATTTTCACCCACATGTTTAGATCGTAATGTTGTATCCTTATTGTTTTGATGTGTTCATGCTTTATTCTTAATTGTTAACTGTATGTTTGTGTTGTCACTTGTGAGCGGAGCGACAAGGCACATTCCTTGTATATGCACATACTTGGCCAATAAACATTCATTCATTCACTCATTCCTAATCTTGTCATTGTTGACTTAATCTGTGTGAGGTGTTGAATCCAAAGCAAGGAACGTTATTTCATGACACCTCAGCAGTCTTCCGTCAATGCACCAAGCCCTGCACATGCTAGTTAGTTATTGAATTAACTATTGAATACTAGTCGGCAAGAGTCAAGTTTAACCGTCATATATGCTGACAACTGAACAATCCAATTCATACCTGCTGTAGCTCAGTCTGAAGAACAATCCTGACCCGTAAGGTCACCCACTCTCCAAAGATGCTGCCTGACCTGCTGACCTGGTCTTGTCCAATGGTCCCCTCCTTATAAACTGATTAGCAGAAACACGTTGCCATCTCCAGCTGAACCAACCCTAACCTAGTGTGTGGCCTTGTCAAAGGAGCATCTATTGGATGTGGCTAGCTTGCGTGAGATTGCAGGAACGGTATTACTATCAAATGGTTGGTATACACCAAAATGCAAAGCCCCGGTCTCCATAAACATGGGACAAAATCACCAACCCATCAGAACTTAAAGTAGCAAATTTATTTTCTTTAATAAGAAAGAAAGCCGATTATTTTAAGTATCATCTCAAGCTGATTTGTGGATCTCACAGGTTGAATAATTCCTTGTTCCTCTGCTCCCTACAATTTAGTAACCACGCTCATTTCTGGTATTTTAAGGAAATGGCTCATTCTCACAGCCGCTGGTAATAGATGATGTCCTTGCCACACTTACATCACTCCTTGGTATTTGCATCACACAGTCTGCTTAAAATGGAAGGCTGGCCATTTGAGAAAGTACCTTTGGAAAAAGTCTATTAAAAATTAATCACTGCTCAGAATGCCGAGCGAGACGAAGGCTTTTAAATGGACACTGGTCATGAGCTGCCAGCTTGAGTTACTGCTTTAGCTCCATGACAACGGTACCTCAGCTTGTGGGGAGTGTGGGTAGGGAGGGAATGTGAATCAGCCCTGTCCTCGACACTTGTCTCTTCAGCTCATTAAGTCTCTTCCTTAGTCACCGGACCAAGTATCGGTATTTCTGTCACATGTACTGAGATACAGTGAAGGACTTTGTTCTGCATGCTACCCAGGTGAACACACATATACACATGAACACCACTAAACTTTGCAGAAAATAGCATTACAGTTACAGAAGAAGTCCAGAGAAAAGCCATGATCACATTGAATGGCGGTGCTGGCTCGAAGGGCCGAATGGCCTCCTCCTGCACCTATTGTCTATTGTCATAAAAGAGGGGGTGCAAGGCCAACAATAAGGGCAATTGGGGGATCGGGGATATTTCCTCGGTTTATGGAAGGTCTGTTTGAAAACCTGATAAGAGTGAGGAAGAAACTCTTTGTGAATCTGGTGGTACGTGAGTCTTGGCATCTTCTGCCCAATGGGAGAGAGGGAAGTCTTACTAACGATGGAGTTTTCTGAGGAGGTGACAAAGGTGATTGCTGAGGTAGGCCAGTGGATGTCGTCTACATGGATTTTAGTAAGACATTTCATAAAGTTCCCCATAGTAGGCTGATCCAGAAGATTCAGATGCACAGGATTAACAGTGACTTGGTCGTATGGATTCAGAACTTGCTTACTGATGGAAAACAGAAGATTTTGATGGAAAGACGATATTCAGGCTGGAGCTCTATGACCAGTGGAGTTCCACAGAGATCTGTGCTGGGACCTCAGGAAGTCATGATGCAGCTTCATTGGGCTTTGGTTGGGCCTCATTTGGAGTGTTGCGTGCAGTTCTGGTCGCCACATTATGTGGTGATATTGTAGGGGCTACTTTATTGTATCACAAGGACTACTTTTGTTTGCCTGTGTAGTAATGTGTATATAAGGTAATGATGTGATTAGGTGGCCACTCTGGTTCCAGGTGGCCACGGAATAAACAGCCTGGAGTTAAGCTCCACCATGATAACATTTTAAACATGTGTACTCGTGGTCTGTCCAGAGTCGCAACAAAGGTACAACAGATACCGGACCACGAAGTACAACATGGTGGCAGCGGTTTGGTGCTTAGCCTAAAAAGGTAATGCAGAAAGCCCGAGCAGAAAAGGCTAAAATAAATAAATTAATTAATTTAAAAAGAGCCCTAAAGGGAAACAAAAAAAAAGTTTCCAGCTCGGTACGGGACACTAGGAGTGCAACCCGACAGGGCCA
This sequence comes from Rhinoraja longicauda, assembly GCF_053455715.1. NCBI lineage: Eukaryota > Metazoa > Chordata > Chondrichthyes > Rajiformes > Arhynchobatidae > Rhinoraja > Rhinoraja longicauda. The sequence goes on from NC_135989.1 coordinate 18,743,313, forward strand.
GTATATGTGTAGGTATAATTACCTGCTCAGTAGTCAGCGCCGAGTGTCCGACATGACGCTGTAAGCTGCTGGGGGAGGTGTGTGTAGGCCCACATCGTGCCCCAGCACCTGTGCAGGCCCGAGATTGGAAGCCTGCGACTGCTTCTCGGGGGAGAGATACCGGGAGACCCGACACCCACGGAGGTGTGCGGCGACCGGAGGGACCGACCACCCGTGGAGGCGCGGCGACCGGTAAGGCCGTGGGACTGCGTACTCACCGAGGCGCAGCGACCGGAGAGTCGGGATGGCCCTGGGCCCCAGGCAGCAAGTACCGACAGTGAGTGGCAGCGGCCGGGAGCACCTGTGGGCGGGGCCAGCGCGCACCGCAGCCGAGGCCCGATCGCACTGCGGTTACAGCAGCTGGGAGCTGCATAGTGCGAGCCCAGCAGTGGGAGCCCAGCGGTGGGAGCCCAGCGGTGGGAGCCCAGCGGTGGGAGCCCAGCGGTGGGAGCCCAGCAGTGGGAGCCCAGCAGTGCCAGCCCAGCGGTGGGAGCCCAGCGGTGGGAGCCCAGCAGTGCCAGCCCAGCAGTGGGAACCCAGCGGTGGGAGCCCAGCGGTGGGAGCCCAGCAGTGGGAGCCCAGCAGTGGGAGCCCAGCAGTGCCAGCCCAGCGGTGGGAGCCCAGCGGTGGGAGCCCAGCAGTGCCAGCCCAGCAGTGGGAACCCAGCGGTGGGAGCCCAGCGGTGGGAGCCCAGCAGTGGGAGCCCAGCAGTGGGAGCCCAGCAGTGCCAGCCCAGCGGTGGGAGCCCAGCGGTGGGAGCCCAGCAGTGGGAGCCCAGCAGTGCGAGCGAGCCAAGTCATGGCTTGGAGCATCTAGAGCCTACACTACGTGTGATCTACACAGCAAGTCTTCTTGAGGGGAAGATATGGACTAAAAAATGAATAATTTGTGTTAATTATCTGTGTAATGATCTGTGTGTACTGAAAGCTTGATGTATTGCATTTGATGCTCTGGTATATATCTGTGGAGTGGGTGACCACCTGGAGTGAGTGACCACCCGGCGATGAGTGACCACCCGGAGTGAGTGACCACCCGGAGTGAGTGACCACCCGGAGTGAGTGACCACCCGGCGATGAGTGACCACCCGGAGTGAGTGACCACCCGGCGATGAGTGACCACCCGGAGTGAGTGACCACCCGGAGTGAGTGACCATCCGGAGTGAGTGACCATCCGGAGTGAGTGACCACCCGGCAATGAGTGACCACCCGGAGTGAGTGACCACCCGGCAATGAGTGACCACCCGGAGTGAGTGACCACCCGGAGTGAGTGACCACCCGGCGATGAGTGACCACCCGGAGTGAGTGACCACCCGGAGTGAGTGACCATCCGGAGTGAGTGACCATCCGGAGTGAGTGACCACCCGGCAATGAGTGACCACCCGGAGTGAGTGACCACCCGGCAATGAGTGACCACCCGGCGATGAGTGACCACCCGGAGTGAGTGACCACCCGGCAATCAGTGACCACCCAGAGTGAGTGACCACCCGGAGTGAGTGACCACCCAGAGTGAGTGACCACCCGGCAATGAGTGACCACCCGACGATGAGTGACCACCCGCTGAGGAGTGACCACCCGGAGTGAGTGACCACCCAGAGTGAGTGACCACCCGGCAATGAGTGACCACCCGACGATGAGTGACCACCCAGGGTGAGTGACCACCCGGAGTGACCACCCGGAGTGAGTGACCACGGAGTGAGTGACCCAATCTCGTTGTACCCCTGGGTACAATGACAATAAAGATATATTGTATTGTATTGTATTGTATGAGTGACCACCCGGAGTGAGTGACCACCATGAAGGCGAAAAAAGCAATTGTGTTTTAGTTTTGTTTGATAAATATATTTTAGCCCTAGAAAGATGAAGGAAAAACCCAAGCAAACAAAAGTAGACAAAACAAAGATTTTATATAAGACAAGGGGGATGTTGTGATATTGTAGGGACTACTTTATTGTATCACAAGGACTACTTTTGTTTGCCTGTGTAGTAATGTGTATATAAGGTAATGATGTGATTAGGTGGCCACTCTAGTTCCAGGTGGCCATGGAATAAACAGCCTGGAGTTAAGCTCCAGCATTGTAACCTTTTACACACGTGTACTTGTGGTCCGCCCAGAGTCTCAACAAAGGTACAACAGGTACCGGACCACGAAGTACAACACATTACAGGAAGAATGTAGAGGCTTCGGGAAGGGTGCAGAGGAGGTTCACCAGAATGATGCCTGGATTAGGAAGTATTAACTGCAGTCAGTGAATGGTTAGTGAGTACATTTACTTGTAATACTTTTACTGAACTGTATGCAAAATAATCTCGCTATACTATGATACAATAAAGATACCAATGAACCATTCATAATCCATATCCCTCTATTTCCTGCATATCCATGTGCCTATCCAAAAGTCTCTGAAACATCACGATTGTGGCTGCCTCCACCATGTGCCCCACACACTCACCACCCTCTGCGTGAAAGACAGTTGTCCTGGACCTTGCCCCTTTTGAATTCAAATTTAAATTAACAAAAAAAATTGGCAACAGCAAACATGGAGTTTTTGATTGTTTGAGGTTGAAACAAGACTAGACTGGAGCTCTAGTCTCCAGAGCTGCAGGTAACGGCACTAACTGCTGTACTGGGGAAAGCCGAAGCTGACTGGGCCTGTACTCTAGTGTACTAGAGAACAAGGACGGCTCACATTGAAACATCCGCAATCTCATGGGGCTTGACTCTGTGGGTGTGAAGTTAAATGCCCTGGGTGGGGGTCTAATTCAATCTTGCCTACCCAACCAAGGAACTGCCATTGTCAACTGGAGTGAGAGGACATTTCTTCACCCAGAGCTCAGTGAATCTTTCACCTCCCCACTTGGGCAAAGGTCGATGGATTCTGGGTATGAAGGGCATTAAGACACATGGGCACTGATGTGAGAGATCAGCCCTGATCATACAAATGGTAGAGCACACACAAAGGGCCGAATGGCCCGCTTCTGCCCCCTCTCGCCTGCATTTATGTGGCAACAGATGTTGTCAATGCCCCTTCACAAAGCTGAGTGGAATCGACCAGCGTTCAGTGTGACCGGGAAGGTGCAGTGGTAGGTGTACGTTTCGGCCCAGTTCGCACATCAGCCTCCCCTCCACCCGCACACACCCGATGTGGGACCAGTCTCATTCAGTCCCAGCTCACACCTGTAGGCCCCGTGCAAAGAGGAGTAAACCAATAGGCAAGAAGATGCAGCCGGTGAAGTAGATAGCAGGGCATTAACATCTCCTTGACACCGACAGTGACTCCAGACTCTGCCCATGCTGGGAGTCGTGGCTCACACCTCAAGGCAACACGATAGCATCTCCCATTGACAGGGAGTGTGGTGTAGAAAGCCCAAAGCCCTGGCGACAGCAACAACTTGCTGCAAGATGCGAGGAATGTAAAAATATATCAGTCAGCTCCCACACAAACCTCACACCTCACGGCAACAAGAACAAAACGAGAAATTCAAAACCCCTCCAGGACCGCCCTGGATTAAGTCAAAGCTTCAAATTTTCTGCATTTTTTAAAGTAGTTATTATTTCCTGTGATCGCAATGTTTCAGAGATTCCAGGCGGCTGTACTGCACACTGCATCAGCCTGGCCGTTGCCCCTGCCCACTGTGGAGTGGCAGTCCCTCTGCACGCTACAACGACTAGCACCAGGCACAGTATTTCTTGTTTTTTTCACGCATTCACAGTAATATAATTTTCCAGGGATCCTGGGGAGCTGGAAGGCAGTGGGAATGTACAGGCAGTCTGGGCATAAACCCACCCACATTCCCATGCCCAGGTGTTCCCGCTCCCAGGTGTTCCCACGCCCAGATGTTCTCGTCCCCAGATGTTCTCGTCCCCAGATGTTCCCGCCCCCAGATGTTCCTGCCCCCAGGTGTTCCCGACCCTGCTCCCACTCTGAGCCCGTCCCACCACACTCTGCACCTGCATTCCTGGCTCACGTTCTGGATTAGTGGATGGGTCAGGTGCCTATCGTCAGATGCCGGACTAATGGAGTTTTACAGCAGAGTAGGGCTGTTTCCCATTCGTTTACCTGCTGCCTACGCTGCACAATGGAAGTGCACTCCAATTAATTTGTGAAACTAAAGGGAAGGGTGCTGTTTTACAGCATTACTTTGGTTGTTTGTGGTTCATTCCTGGACTCAAGCTGGAGAAATTAGGTCAAACCATACCTTAGCATTGGGCCGCTTAAGTTCAAATGGTTAAATAAATCTACAGATTAGGTAGTCCCAGTGTGTTAACTGTCAGTGACCAGCTTGTTCCAACAGGTCACCAGCTTTGCTCATGTTACAGCTGATGTGATGGGGTTAGTCGAGCATAGACACAAAATCCTGGAGTAACTCAGCGGGACAGGCAGCATCTCTGGAGAGAAGGAATGGGTGATGTTTCGGGTCAAGACCCGTTAGCCGAACCATGAGTTAAATTCCAAGGCTACAGTAACTCTGGGATGAAACAGAAACCTGTGGAGCTGAAGGTTTGGCATTGTTACTGGAGTCCATTACCCAGTGTGATCTAGATGTACTTCCACAATAACAGCAATGTCACCCCTCTGTAGTGGCTGGACGTTGAAATGGACAACAGTGGTTTGGCAAGTGACACCACACAGATACAGTAAATCCATAAAATATCCACAATCTTTATTCAGGGAGAATTGTTTGATAAATCTTCATCCTCACATCAGCTATGCTTTCAGCTGCAATGTGACCTGCTCCAAGTTTAGGCCCTTGTGCAGAATAATAATTTCATACGTGTGACGTGGTGACAACATGGCTCAGCTAATTGTTGTCTTTGTGGAGTTTGTACGTTCTGTCTGATGCCACATGGGTGTCCCCAGGTGCTCCAGTTCCCTCCCACATCCCAAAGATGTAGGTAGGTTAATTGATAAATTGCTCCAAATGTGTAGGTGAGTGGGAGAATCCTAGAGGAGTTGATGGGTATGTGGGGAGAATAAAGTAGGATTCAGTGCTTGATGGTCAGTACAGACACAGTGGACCAAATGATCTGCTTCCATGTTGATTAGCCCAATAGTTCAAAATCAGATAGTCTTTATCACAATGCGGTGCAATCTTGCTACTATGCGACAGGACATCAGTGAGAGCAGGGTTCTTGTGAATGGTTTGGAACACCTTGTTCAAGAAGGGTTTATTGGAGGAGGTTCTGAGGACGTTTGGAAGGGATTCCAGGAAGAATAACATTAGATGAGTGTATATTTAATTTAAATGGGTGCTTGATGGTCGGTGTGGAATTGATGGGCCGAAAGACACTTTCTGTGCTGTATGACTTCAGACAGATTGGGTTTTCAATGGGTTAACTTTATGGATCCTCAGAGTCATGTGATGCACACAGGCCAAGAATAAACTTTAGAATGAAGAAAAAAAACCCCTGTAAACCCTGGAAATCTGAAATAAGGCCAGAAAATGCTGACAGTACTGAGCAAGTCAGGCAGCATCAATGGGGAGAGAAATGGTGTCAGCAACACTTTGTTTGACCTCTCGTGTATGGGACCGGCTCCCTGAATTTATCCCACTCTGGATCTGATTTCAGATTGTCTAAATTCCAGGGGAATCTGGAACCAGGACTCGATATTTATACAACGGCCACCCATTTAAGGTAAGTGGATTTGGTTTCTCTCAGAGGGTGATGAGTTTTTGGAACTTAATGCTGAGGGGGACAGTAGAGTAAGGTCTTTGAAAGTGATCTGGACCTTGCAACGTTATCGGGATCCTGCTGTGCACAACATTTTGGCCTTGTATCCGAAAACACAAAATGGCAACCTGTCAACATTCAGTACTTAATCAGGTGTGAACTGCTTTGCACACTCATAAACTGTGATTGCTGTCTGTGCTTTGCACACTTGATAACTGAATGCTGTCTGTGTGTTTTGCACACTTATAAATTGTGAACACTGTCAGTGTTTTGCACACGTGATAACTGAATGCTGTCAGTGTGGTTTGCACACTTATAATCTGCGAATGATGTTGCCGTTTTGCACACGTGATAACTGTCAATGCTGTCAGTGTGTTCGCACATTTGATAACTGTGAATACTGTCTGTGCTTTGCACATTCATAAACTGAATGCTGTCTGTGTTTTGCACACTAGTTAACTGAATATTATCTGTGTGCATTGCACACTTGCAAAATGTCAATGTTGTCCAATGAATACAAACTGTTCTTTATTCCTGTCCTGTCCATTTCATTGGATGTAAAACAAGGGCTCGTTGATGTCTTCAAGCCAATCAGAAATGATGGTGCTGCAATAGTTAGAGTTGCTGCCTTGGCTCTGGTGACTTGGGTTGGATCTTGACCTATGGTGCTGTCTGTGTGGAGTTTGCACGTACTCCCTGTAAATCCTACAAAAATACCCAAACTACTTCCTTGGAAGAAATATGAGCAGAATGTAGTACATTGTCATTCCCTGAGGTGATGGCAGGTTCGATTGGGCCGCGCCTCCACCTTCAAAGCCTTAACCCTTGGTTAATATGCCCTTAATCGTGATCTGTTGAATGACGAGGAGACTGAGTCAGGCACTGCCTCTCGTTGGCAGAGATTCAATCATGGTCTGTCATTGCATTCATGGTCTCTGGATGAAGTCATGGTCTCTGGATGGAGTCATGGTCTCTGGATGGAGTCATGGTCTCTGGATGGAGTCATGGTCCGTCATTGGAATCATGGTCTCCGGATAGAGTCATGGTCCGTCATTGCATTCATGGTCTCCGGATGGAGTCATGGTCTCTGGATGGAGTCATGGTCTCTGGATGGAGTCATGGTCTCTGGATGGAGTCATGGTCCGTCATTGCATTCATGGTCTCTGGATGAAGTAATGGTCTCCGGATGGAGTCAAGGTCGCTGGATGGAGACATGGTCCGTCATTGGAGTCATGGTCTCCGGATAGAGTCATTGTCCATCATTGGAGTCATGGTCTCTGGATGAAGTAATGGTCTCCGGATGGAGTCATGGTCTCTGGATGGAGTCATGGTCTCTGGATGGAGTCATGGTCTCTAGATGGAGTCATGGTCTCTGGGTGGAGTCATGGTCTCTGGGTGTAGTCATGGTTTCTGGATGGAATCATGGTCTCTAGATGGAGTCATGGTCTCTAGATGGAGTCATGGTCTCTGGGTGGAGTCATGGTCTCTGGGTGTAGTCATGGTCTCTGGATGGAATCATGGTCTCTGGATGGAGTCATGGTCTCTGGATGGAGTCATGGTCTCTGGGTGGAGTCATGGTCTCTGGGTGTAGTCATGGTCTCTGGATGAAGTCATGGTCTCTGGATGGAGTCATGGTCTCTGGATGGAGTCATGGTCTCTGGAGGGAGTCATGGTCTCTGGGTGGGGGGTGGGGTGGGGGGGTGAGATATTGGGTCTTGATGAGGAGACTGTCACAGGGAGTCGGTGTGTGCTGTCTGTCAACAGTGGGGGAAGAAGGGTCTCGACCCGAAATGTCACCCATTCCTTTTCACCAGAGATGCTGTCTGACCCGCTGAGTTACTCCAGTGTTTTATCATCATATCATATATATACAGCCGGAAACAGGCCTTTTCGGCCCTCCAAGTCCGTGCCACCCAGCGATCCCCGCACACTAACACTATCCTACACCCACTAGGGACAATTTTTACATTTTACCCAGCCAATTAACCTACATACCTGTACGTCTTTGGAGTGTGGGAGGAAACCGAAGATCTCGGAGAAAACCCACGCAGGTCACGGGGAGAACGTACAAACTCCTTACAGTGCAGCACCCGTAGTCAGGATCGAACCTGAGTCTCCGGCGCTGCATTCGCTGTAAAGCAGCAACTCTACCGCTGCGCTACCGTGCCGCCCGTCCGTACCGTTTTGTGTCTGTCAGCAGTCGGGGATCTCTCCCTTGGTACAGAAGGTGCAGGGCTGTGGATGTTTTCAATCATGGATTAGAATATTTGATTATATCACTGTATCCTTCATTTATTCCCTTTTCAAATGTTAGCTTGGCAGTTGGAAATGTTCACTACATTCTTGGCTTCAATGACTTTGTTTTCTGATGTGTGGAGGCTGTTTATTGTTATCACCTCAAGTTTGGTAATGAGCGTGTCAATAAAACAACAATATAAATAAGGATTAAAGGAATGCCTACACTTCTGTTGGCCAAATCTTCTGATGCGGAGTTGATTTCCACTTTACTGCAAATCTTTGCCAGTTGATGAGCAGATTGTTTCTGTTCTTTTCCTTGAACATGTTCAGAAATGTTTGATCTGTTTTCCTAGAATCACGTTGTATTGGAGTCTTGCATTTAAATGCCACGAGTCATGATTCCAGGAATGTGTGAATCTCCATACTTCTCTGGGCTGGAGCCAAAGTCCAGGGCACTGCTGAGCAACAGGCGAGGGAATTGAATGCAACATCTCCAAGTTTGCGGATGACACGAAACTGGGGGGCAGTGTTAGCTGTGAGGAGGATGCTAGGAGGCTGCAACGTGACTTGGATAGGTTAGGTGAGTGGGCAAATGCATGGCAGATGCAGTATAATGTGGATAAATGTGAGGTTATCCACTTTGGTGGCAAGAACAGGAAAGCAGACTATTACCTGAATGGTGGCCGATTAGGAAAAGGGGAGATGCAACGAGACCTGGGTGTCATGGTGCACCAGTCATTGAAACTAGGCATGCAGGTGCAGCAGGCAGTGAAGAAAGCGAATGGTATGTTGGCATTCATAGCGAGGGGATTTGAGTATAGGAGCAGGGAGGTTCTGCTGCAGTTGTACAGGGCATTGGTGAGACCACACCTGGAGTATTGCGTACAGTTTTGGTCTCCTAATCTGAGGAAAGACATTCTTGCCTTAGAGGGAGTACAGAGAAAGTTCACCAGATTGATTCCTGGGATGGCAGGTCTTTCATACGAAGAAAGACTGGATAGACTCGGCTTGTACTCACTGGAATTTAGAAGATTGAGGGGGGATCTTATAGAAACTTACAAAATTCTTAAGGGGTTGGACAGGCTAGATGCAGGAAGATTGGTCCCGATATTGTGGAAGTCCAGAACAAGGGGTCACAGTTTAAGGATAAGGGGGAAGTCTTTTAGGACCGAGACGAGAACTTTTTTTTCACACAGAGAGTGGTGAATCTGTGGAATTCTCTGCCACAGAAGGTAGTTGAGGCCAGTTCATTGGCTATATTTAAGAGGGAGTTAGATGTGGCCCTTGTGGCTAAAGGGATCAGGGGGTATGGAGAGAAGGCAGGTATGGGATACTGAGTTGGATGATCAGCCATGATCATATTGAATGGCGGTGCAGGCTCGAAGGGCCGAATGGCCTACTCCTGCACCTATTTTCTATGTTTCTATGTTTCTATGTGGGATGTGCTGATGTTGGTCGGGGCAGGTGATGACTAAATGGAATGAAAGCCTGATTCAATGAACAGCACAGTCACCAAAAGAACCTCTGGGCATAACCTGTGATTTCACCTTGCAGCAACTAAATAGAACAGGTTGCAGTTTAGGAATTGTAATGCCTTCATCAGATCTCAGACCAGAGAGACACTTCTGAGGCTTGATAGTAAAATGAGCATTTTTCAACTTTTTTGACAGAATACCATTAAAAAAGCAATTTGTAATAAGCAAATACCCTCTGGAGCTTTTTACAGCACTCTCACATTCAAACCAATTATAGAAAGGAATGTTGACAAGTTACACTGTGCTGCTCATCCAGCAGTGGGAGAATAAATCATTCTATAATTCTCAATATTCAAAGTTTAAATTTCCCTTCTTTTAAGGACATTGGAATAGATGTTGCTCTTTCTAAATGAATTTGTGTCATGATTCCTGCCCCATGTATTTAGCTTTAAATATTTATTTAAGTGTCACCAATTGTCAGAATTGCATCAAAACTGGAATGATTTAATGGCAAGTATATTGTATTGCATTTTACATTATTTGCATATTGTCTGTTCCTCCTCCACAGTACTTGCTGAGTATGTAGGGCGGCACGGTAGCGCAGCGGTAGAGTTGCTGCTTTACAGCGAATGCAGCGCCGGAGACTCAGGTTCGATCCTGACTACGGGTGCTGCACTGTAAGGAGTTTGTACGTTCTCCCCGTGACCTGCGTGGGTTTTCTCCGAGATCTTCGGTTTCCTCCCACACTCCAAAGACGTACAGGTATGTAGGTTAATTGGCTGGGTAAATGTAAAAATTGTCCCTAGTGGGTGTAGGATAGTGTTAATGTGCGGGGATCGCTGGGTGGCACGGACTTGGAGGGCCGAAAAGGCCTGTTTCCGGCTGTATATATATGATATGATATGATACGTCTCGTTGTTTGCATGTGTTTCTCTTCTGCCAAGCTTCAGTTTAACGTTGCCTCATTAAATGGACACAGGTGAACAATACCCTTAGTGCGTTCCAACCGAGAGGGTCAACTGACATCCACATATCCTGTGACTGTAGTTTGCCTCAGTCAGGCAGCCAACACAATCAAGGACTCCTCACACCCCCGGTCATTCTCTCTTCTCCAATCTTCCATTGGCCAGGAGATATAAAAGCTTGAAAGCACGCAACACTACTTCCGTATTGTAATCTGACTCTTGAACAGACCTCTCATGAGCTACCAATCAAATCCTGATCTTCCAATCTACCTTGTCGCAGCACATGCACATTTTTAATCTGTATTTTCTCTGTAGTTGTAACATAATATTCTGCACCATGTTTCCTTTCTTTTTTAGTTTAGTTTAGAAATACAGTGCGGAAACAGGCCCTTCGGCCCACCGGGTCCGCGCCGACCAGCGATCCCCGCATATTAACACTATCCGACCCACTAGGGACAATTTTTACCTTTTCCAAGCCAATTAACCTACAAACCTGCACGTCTTTGGAGTGTGGGAGGAAACCGAAGATCTCAGAGAAAACCCACGCAGGTCACGGGGAGAGCGTACAAACTCCGTACAGACAGCACCCGTAGTTGGGATCGAACCCTGGTCTCCGGCACTGCATTCGCTGTAAGGCAGCAACTCTACCACTGCACAACCATGCCGCCTCTTTTGCACCGTGATGTCCACAGGTACGGTATGATTTGTCTGGATAGTATCTAATACCAAGCTTTTTACTATGTCTAGGCATACATGACAATGGCTCACTTTATTATTGTCACGTGGACTGATGTACAGTAAAAAGCGTTTCCAATGTGGTTAGGATGCCTCGCTCGCTAATTGTAATCATGTATAGTCTTTCGGCTGACTGAATAGCATGCAACAAAAAGATTGCCACTATACCTCGGTACATGTGACAATAAACCTGACCTCTGATCCAGACAGCAGGAGCAATTACTACAGGACGAATAAAACAGCCATCTTTGGTAAACTTTATACAACAGATGTAAAGTTCCTTGAGTTTCTTGTCTGAAATTTCCTGTGCTTTAGGCTGTTATTATTGATAATGTTGCTTTATTCCAAAGATGTAGATTGTGGCAAGGTTCGCAGTACTGTGAGTCAGAGGGTCGCGAGTTCACCCTGGAGCCAGACTGGCCCTAATCCCATGACCTGTGCTAATACATGGGTAACACTGAGAGAGTTTGTCGTCTTCTGTGTGAGATGCCAAACTGAAGTCTGTTGATTGCAGATATAAAGCCATGCCAGCGCACTTTTCCAAAGTTGGGTCAGGAGCTTCAGAAATTAACCCGATTGAACAGCTTGTCACTGTCTCTGGATCTTTCTGTACACTAATTGTCTGCCACACTTGGATAAGAAATGGCAGTGACTATTCATCAAAAAGAGTTTCAGCTCCGGTGAAGGTTAAAACAAGTCGCATCAATGTGTATTCCTTCCCAACAATGACAGTAGATCCTCCATCACACATCCGTGAGGAATTGTATCTATTTGATTAAGAGCCTTAAAATGAAATATGTGGGAATGAGGAAATTACCCAGGACAGAAGGAGGTTATACAGCAGATGTAACTGCTATAGCTGGTTGAAAGACCAATCCAATTAGCCTCCACATTGCCCTGCATGTTCCTCTTCTACAAAGACCCAGAGTTGTAGCTGATGATCCTGTTACACTGGAGAACATGATCACTCGTCAGCTCCAAAGTCAGGGCACCCTTGGCCATGAACATCACATTGATCTCAGAACAAGCTCAACGGACCATGTGGACACACCTGTTATTTTTAATGTTCTTAAATGTTTTGCTGTTAAACTTTATTGGAAAATAAATGGATGTTGCCTTGCATACAATGTGGTCAACAAGGGTTCACAGGGACATATGTTGCCTAAAAAAGCATAATGTATGACCAATTATAATAGAATTGGCCTTCTAATGGAGAGGAGTTCCATTTGCAGGTTTGCAGGAGAGTGGTGGGGTGATTGGATTGCCTTGTCAAACAGATGTCAAAGCACTATGAGCTGGATGACCTTGTGTGCTGTGCAGGCCCAGTCACCGAGTTCATTCCAAGCAGAGACTGATGGATTTCATATATTGAAGAAGTGGAGATAGACAGGGACAGGGGCAGGGGGCAGGGACAGGGGCAGGGGCAGGGGCAGGGGCAGGGGCAGGGGCAGGGGCAGGGGCAGGGGCAGGGGCAGGACCAGGACCAGGGGCAGGACCAGGGGCAGGACCAGGGGCAGGACCAGGGGCAGGACCAGGGGCAGGGGCAGGACCAGGGGCAGGGGCAGGACCAGGGGCAGGACCAGGGGCAGGACCAGGGGCAGGACCAGGGGCAGGACCAGGGGCAGGACCAGGGGCAGGACCAGGGGCAGGACCAGGGGCAGGACCAGGGGCAGGACCAGGGGCAGGACCAGGGGCAGGACCAGGGGCAGGGGCAGGGGCAGGGGCAGGGGCAGGGGCAGGGGCAGGGGCAGGGGCAGGGGCAGGGGCAGGGGCAGGGGCAGGGGCAGGGGCAGGGGCAGGACCAGGGGCAGGGGCAGCAGGGGCAGGGGCAGGGGCAGCAGGGGCAGGGGCAGGGGCAGCAGGGGCAGGGGGCAGGGGGCAGGGGCAGGGGCAGGGGTCAGGGGGCAGGGGCAGGGGCAGCAGGGGCAGGGGCAGGGGGCAGGGGCAGGGGCAGGGGCAGGGGCAGGGGCAGGGGCAGGACCAGGGGCAGGGGGCAGGGGCAGGGGGCAGGGGCAGGGACAGGGGCAGGGGGCAGGGACAGGGGCAGGGGGCAGGGGCAGGGGCAGGGGGCAGGGGCAGGGGGCAGGGGCAGGGGCAGGGACAGGGGCAGGGGGCAGGGGCAGGGGCAGGGGCAGGGGCAGGGGCAGGGGCAGGGGCAGGGGCAGGAGCAGGGGCAGGGGCAGGAGCAGGGGCAGGACCAGGGACAGGGACAGGGACAGGGGCAGGGGCAGGGGGCAGGGGCAGGGGCAGGGGCAGGGACAGGGGGCAGGGGCAGGACCAGGGGCAGGGGCAGGGGGCAGGGGGCAGGGGCAGGGGCAGGGACAGGGGGCAGGGGCAGGACCAGGGACAGGGGCAGGGGCAGGGGGCAGGGGCAGGGGCAGGGACAGGGACAGGGGCAGGGGCAGGACCAGGGACAGGGACAGGGGCAGGACCAGGGGCAGGGACAGGGGCAGGGACAGGGGGCAGGGACAGGGGCAGGGGCAGGGGCAGGGGCAGGGGCAGGGGCAGGGGCAGGGCCAGGGGCAGGGGCAGGGACAGGGACAGGGGCAGGACCAGGGGCAGGGGCAGGGGCAGGGGGCAGGGGGCAGGGGCAGGGGCAGGGGCAGGGGCAGGGGGCAGGGGGCAGGGGCAGGGGCAGGGACAGGGGCAGGGGCAGGACCAGGACCAGGGACAGGGACAGGGACAGGGACAGGGGCAGGACCAGGGACAGGGACAGGGGCAGGGGCAGGGGGCAGGGGCAGGGGACAGGGACAGGGACAGGGGCAGGGGGCAGGGGCAGGACCAGGGACAGGGACAGGGGCAGGACCAGGGGCAGGGGGCAGGGGCAGGGACAGGGGCAGGGGCAGGGGCAGGACCAGGGACAGGGACAGGGGCAGGACCAGGGACAGGGGCAGGGGCAGGGGCAGGGGCAGGGGCAGGGGGCAGGGGCAGGGACAGGGGCAGGGGCAGGGGCAGGGGCAGGGACAGGGACAGGGGCAGGACCAGGGACAGGGACAGGGGCAGGGGCAGGGGCAGGGGCAGGGACAGGGGCAGGGGCAGGACCAGGGACAGGGACAGGGGCAGGACCAGGGACAGGGGCAGGGGGCAGGGGCAGGGACAGGGGCAGGGGCAGGGGCAGGACCAGGGACAGGGACAGGGACAGGGGCAGGGGGCAGGGGCAGGGACAGGGGCAGGGGCAGGGGCAGGACCAGGGGCAGGACCAGGGGCAGGGGCAGGGGCAGGGGCAGGGGCAGGACCAGGGACAGCGGCAGGGGCAGGACCAGGGACAGGGGCAGGGGCAGGGGCAGGGGCAGGACCAGGGGCAGGGGCAGGGGCAGGGGCAGGGGCAGGGGCAGGGGCAGGGGCAGGACCAGGGACAGCGGCAGGGGCAGGGGCAGGACCAGGGACAGGGGCTGGACCAGGGGCAGGGGCAGGGGGCAGGGGCAGGGGCAGGGGCAGGACCAGGGGCAGGGGCAGGGGCAGGGGGCAGGGGGCAGGGGGCAGGGGCAGGGGCAGGGGGCAGGACCAGGGGCAGGGCCAGGGGCAGGGGCAGGGGCAGGGGGCAGGGGGCAGGGGCAAGGGGCAGGGGCAGGGGCAGGGGCAGGGGGCAGGGGCCAGGGGGCAGGGGGCAGGGGCAGGGGCAGGACCAGGGGCAGGGGGCAGGGGGTCAGGGGCAGGACCAGGGGCGGGGGCAGGGGCAGGACCAGGACCAGGGGGCAGGGGCAGGGGCAGGGGGCAGGGGCAGGGGCAGGGGCAGGGGCAGGGGGCAGGGGCAGGGGGCAGGGGCAGGACCAGGGGCAGGACCAGGGGCAGGGGCAGGGGCAGGGGCAGGGGCAGGACCAGTACCAGGGGCAGGGGCAGGGGGCAGGGGCAGGGGCAGGGGGCAGGGGCAGGGGCAGGGGCAGGACCAGGGGCAGGGGCAGGGGCAGGGGCAGGGGCAGGGGGCAGGGGGCAGGGGCAGGGGGCAGGGGGCAGGGGCAGGACCAGGGGGCAGGGGCAGGACCAGGACCAGGGGCAGGGGCAGGGGCAGGGGGCAGGGGCAGGGGCAGGGACAGGGGCAGGGGCAGGGGCAGGGGCAGGGGCAGGGGCAGGGGCAGGACCAGGACCAGGGGCAGGGGCAGGACCAGGACCAGGGGCAGGGGCAGGGGCAGGACCAGGGGCAGGGGCAGGGGGCAGGGGCAGGGGCAGGGGCAGGGGCAGGGGCAGGGGCAGGACCAGGGGCAGGGGCAGGGGCAGGGGCAGGGGCAGGACCAGGGGCAGGACCAGGGGCAGGGGCTGGGGCAGGGGCAGGGGCAGGGGCAGGACCAGGGGCAGGGGCAGGGGCAGGGGCAGGGGGCAGGGGCAGGGGCAGGGGGCAGGGGCAGGGGCAGGGGCAGGACCAGGGGCAGGGGCAGGACCAGGGGCAGGGGCAGGGGGCAGGGGCAGGGGCAGGGGCAGGGGGCAGGGGCAGGGGCAGGACCAGGGGCAGGACCAGGGGCAGGGGCAGGGGCAGGGGCAGGGGCAGGGGCAGGGGGCAGGGGGCAGGGGGCAGGGGGCAGGGGCAGGGGGCAGGGGCAGGGGCAGGACCAGGGGCAGGGGCAGGGCAGCAGAATGCTGGGCAAAAATCAGACATCTTAGCGATTGTCAGAGGAAGCTCACGCCATCCGGTGGCCGGCTCCTAATTCTTAGATAACTGTTTCATCTTAATCAAATAGACACAAATCCAGATTGTGCTGTGATGAAAGATCTGCTGTCATTATTCGGAAGGAACACGTTTGATGCAACTCTTTTTAACTTTACAGGATAAAACTTTGCCGGATATAACTTTATAGGACTCTTATTAACTTTCAAAACTAGTTGAAAGTCTTTTTGACGAATAGCCACTGTCAATATCTAGCCATTTGTGACAAACAGATTGAGTACAGCAAGCGGCTGAGGTAATGTAAGAGTGTGGGCTGAGAACAACAGGGGACATAGGTTTAAGATGAGAGGGGAAAGAATGAATCGAGCCTGAAGGGCAACCTATTTCATATGGAAGGTGGTTAGGGTCAGGGTTGGGATTGTATGGAACTAGGTAGTTGCCAGTATTTAAAAGACATTTGGGCAAGTACATGCTTAAGGTAAACGCTTAAGAAAGATTTCGAGGGATATGGGCTAAATGCAGGACGGTGGGATAAGTGTAAATGGGACATCTTGGTTTGCATAGACAAGTTGGGCCGAAGGGCCTATTTCTGTGCTGTATGACTATGACTCTAAGCAGATTAAACCTTGTCTCTGAAGTTTCAAAGAATGACATGTAGTCTCATCAAAATCTATAAAACTATGGAAGGATAGAGCGAAAATATAGAGTATGTGTATATATCCGATGGAGAGGGGTGGGGGGGATGGGGGTGTTGGGAGCAGGACTCAAGGGATAAATGTCTGCATTGAAAGCAAATGTTTCTTCACCCAGAGGTTTGGTGAACCTTTGGAATTCTTTTCCCCAGAGGAAGCTCATCGCTGAGTAGATGATATTTAGATGCATAGAATCAAGGGATGAGGGTTAGTGTAAGAAAGTGGCGCTGGAGTGAAGGTTCAGTTGGAATCTTACTGGACAATAGAACAGGCAGCAGGGCCGAGTGGCCTCCTTATGCTTTTGGCTCTGTCATTCTTGTGAATGGTAAACTTTGCAGGCAAGGCCAGAGTTTATTGGCCTTCCGTAATTGTCCTTGAAATGAGTGGAGTAACAAATGGTTTGGGCAGAGTGGGTAGTCACCTTGTCACTCGGAGTCTTGCTACATGACCAGGTTCTTTCTCGATGAACATTGATGAACCAGATAGGCTTTTAGTGACAGAAGAGCAGTCTCTTGGTCACCGTTAGTGATACAAAACAGTGGTCACGGTTAGTGATACAAAACTTGGTCACCGTTAGTGATACAAAACAGTGGTCACGGTTAGTGATACAAAACTTGGTCACCGTTAGTGATACAAAATAGTGGTCACCGTTAGTGTACAAAACTTTTATTCCAATATTTTTCAGGATTTGAATTAAAATTCCCCCAGCAGAATTTGAGCCGGCTCTTGGACCAATGGTCAATGGTCCAGCTCCCAGACACTTGACCCGGCTCTCCTTGGATCAATGGTCCAGCTTCCCAGACACTTGTCCTCTACACTCGTCTGCATTCTGCACATTGATTAATATCTTCACATATCTTGTTGCAAGCTGCATCCATTATATATGCATGCATACAGACTATTCATCTGTCCCTCCCACCGTTTGTTGACATTCACAAAGGTCAGAATCGTGCAACCGATTCTCTAATTCAACCCATTAATGTAAATTGTGGCCTTAACATCAGTCCCTGCAGAACATCACTCCAATCCTTTGCTATTCTCTGCAGCTGCCTTTGACCCATAACTTCCGTAGCCTGCTTGCGATCCGTGCTGGCGTGATATTCTCTGAACCTGCATCTCCTGCATGAAGAGGGAGTTTTACAGTGGAACAATCATTATTACAAGTGTGGGAGATGTGTCTTATGAAACATTTCCCTGAAATTGTAGGTTAATCCCTCATCGGAATGACCATGCTCTATTTCACCTGAAATAGGTGAGGACGACTCTGGATGGTGACTCCTAAATCACTCCGTCAACAAACACATCTGTTTCAAGGAGTCTGCATTTGCAGTGGGTCAGACGTGGCTGAAACATGGGAGAGGTGGGAGGAGCTGAGCGTACTTAATTACCAGTGTTTGCTATTGTATTGTATTTGTTCCTGGGTTGCGGGTAGATGAGAGGATTTAAAATCATTAAGGACAGAGACAGGCAGAGATTTTGTAAAGTGCAGAAAAGGTCAACATCAAGGGTTGTAGAATGAAGGTGATTGGCCAAAAGTGACATGCGGAAAGTCGTTTTTACACATTAAGTGCATGGATTCTGGAATGTTCTACCAGGCAAAGTGATGGATGCAGTTTCAATGCAGCATTTAAATGGTAGCTGAATGGATGTAATTTGCAAGGGAGTGAGAGTGTAGGATTAGATGGGTTTATTTCCATGGAGCTGGTATGGGCTTGATGGACCAAATGGCCTCCTGTGCTGTAACCATTCACATATTTCATGAACACTTCACATCCACTGGATGTAAAGAAAGCCTTGGATCGTCCCACTTTCCGAATGCTGAATAATCTTGGAGACGCAAGAGACGGCAGATGCTGAAATCTTGAGCAAAAACATGAAGTACTGGAGGAACCCAGCGGGCCAGGCAGCATCTGTGGAGGGAATGAACAGATGATGTTTTGGGTTGGGACCTTCATCAGACTGACCAGTCAAACCTTGTGCTGATGTCACTGACCAGTCAAACCTTGTGCTGACGTCAGTGTGTGTGACAAATTCCACCCAATAACACCTGGGCTAAAGAGTTCCAGGAACGTTTATCTCCCAGTGGCCATCCGTCAACAGCTGGAGTTTGCCCAGCATGTCTGCAGATTCGCATGGTGCACAGCTGTACGGGAGTGAGGCACAGCAGCATAGACCACTGCACCTGTCCCCACCCAGACCTCCTTGGCCTCCACATCTGCTGCATAAAAATCTCCATGGTCTCCACATCTGCTGCACCGCACTGAAGTATGAACCTCAATACTAATCCAGCGCTTGCAAATTAAGCAAACGGCTGATGCTACAAATTTGAAAGAACAGAAAATGCTGGAAACACTCAGCAGGTCAGGCAGCATCAGTGGAGAGATTGAAGAGCCTAGAGAACCCCCTCTTTTGGAACCTGGGGACAATGCAATGTCCAACCCAATCCAGTACCAGGAAACTGTAAGAAAGAACCATGGTCCCGAGTCAGGAGGAGGAGGAGAGATGCTGCAGGTCTTTGCTCTCCAATGCTGCCTTCCCTCCGAGTGGACCCAACCCAGGGGAACCAACGCCCGTGGCACAACCACTGACCCATCCCAGGGGAACTTGGATCTGTGACACAATCCCGGATCCAACCCGGGGGAACTTGGACCCGTTGCGCAGTCTCGGACAGGTGGGACCCACTGCATGCTGGGAGACAATAGTGATGTCAGTTCAGATGTCCATTTATAATACAACAGGGTCAAAAATCCATTATTGACCCTGTCAACCCTGCTATGAATTCTTAATAAAAAGCCATGTTTGCCAATCATGACCTGACCAAAACACCAACTCTCTCTGAACAGCTGAATATTTTTAATGCCCCAGTCACTTTATGCTTAAAGGCAGGCATGGTGTTGTAAATTGTGAAGATTATAGTTATATCAATGGAAATTTCTCACTTCCCTTAGAATCTTGGGATCAAAATCGTCAGGACCTGAAGATCTGCCATTCCATTAGTATAGTTGTTGATATTTCTGTAGTTGTGTGAGGCTTGGGAACTCTTTCCCTGAATCAATCTCTATATTTTTCAGATGTTTGGAAAGTTATTTTCTTTCTTAACTGCAAGATATGTTAATATTCAACATCTATCATTTCCTTATTTTACTTCACAATAGTTTTCAATTATGCAACTTTTCTCTCAACCACCCTCTATATCCCAATGCAAATATAAAATTATTCATGTGGAAATTGTTTCCTGTTCAGATACATTGCTTTGCGCTGATACCTTTCTTCTGTTCTCTACCTTGCCCAGTTCTCAGCTTGGTAATATTTTGGCATTGTTTAAGCCCTTTCCTTTATGTTGTGCATGTCTCCATTTCTTAGACAAATAGAGCACCAGCACATTAAATTAGCTTTTTTGAACATCTCACGGAAATCTTCTTTTGTTTTGAGCATTAAAGCATTTGCATAATTTACTGCCTCCATCACAACCCACGAGAATCTTAACATCTGCTTCTCACCATCCGCTCAGCTTACAGAGTGCACGGAATCTAATCTTATTACTGTTGCTATTGGATATAATAATATAACTATATTATTGAACTGTTCACTTCGCGCTAACTTTGGCTCAGCATTTGGAGTGTTGCTCGCAGTTCTGGTCCCCCCACTACAGGATGGGTGTGGAGGCTTTGGAGAGGGGGCAGAGGAGGTTTACCACAAAGCTGCCTGGATTAGAGGTTTTTAGCCACAGGGAGAGGTTGGGTAGACTTGGATTATTTTCTCTGGAACATTGGAGGTTGAGGGGAGATTTGATAGAAGTAGATACAATGGATCATTTACAGGCAGATGAGATTTGTTTAATGGCATCATGTTCAGCACACCCATTGTGAGCTGAATGGCCCGTTCCTGTGGTCTACTGTTCTATGTTCTGGTATTCTGCTTAACATGACCACCCCCCCTCCCTTTATTCTAGGAGTAATGACACAAAGCATCCTTTGGGTCTTTTCTCATGGAGTGGAGGGGGGATGACCTTCTTGAGATCACGAGGGGCATGGATGAAGTGAACGGTCAGTCTTGCTCCAATGCTATGGGATTCAGAAACTAGAGGGTAGAGGCTTAAGGTGAGAAGGGAGAGATTTAAGAGGGACTTCAGGGTAACATGTTTATTCAGTGGATATTCCGTATCTGGTCATATAGTCATAGAGTGATACAGTGTGGAAACAGGCCCTTCGGCCCAACTCGCCCACACCGGCCAAATGTCCCAGCTGTACTAGTCCTACTTGTCTGCGCTTGGTCCATATCCCTCCAAACCTGTCCTATCCATGCACCTGTCCAGCTGTTTCTTAAACAATGGGATAGTCCCAGTCTCCTCTGGCAGCTTGTTCCATACACCCACCACCCTCTGTGTGAAAAAGTTACCCCTCGGATTCCTATTAAATCTTTTCCCCTTCACCTTGAACCTATGTCCTCTGGACCTCAATTTCCCTACTCTGGGTTAAAGACTCTGTGTATCTACCCGATCTATTCATCTCATGATTTTGTACACCTCTATAAGATCACCCCTCATCCTCCTACTTCATGGAATAGAGACTCAGCCTACTCAACCTCTCCCTATAGCTCACATCCTCTAGTCTTGGCAACATCCTCGTAAATCTTTTCTGAACCTTTTCAAGCTTGACAATATCTTTCTTGGAACATGGTGGCCCAGAACTGAACACAATATTCTAAATGCTGTCTCACTAATGTCTTGTACAACGGCAACATGACCTCCCAACTTCTATACTCAATACTCTGACTGATGAAGGCCAACGTGCCTTTTTGACCACTTTATCTACCTGCGACTTGACTTTCAAGGAACCATGCACTTGTACTCCTAGATCCCTCTGCTCTACAACACTACCCAGAGACCTACCATTTACTGTGTAGGTCCTGCCCTTGTTCGACGTCCCAAAATGCAACACCTCACACTTCTCTGTATTAAACTCCATAAATTTCATCTGGTATGAGCTGCCAGAGGAAGCTATGGAAGTGAATACAATATGACTGCTAAAGGACATTTGGACTGATGTATAGTTCAGAAGAGTTTAGAGATGGGGACAAATACAGGCAAACGGGACTAACTTAGAATGCCAACTTGGTCGGCATGGAAAGGGCCTGTTTGGGCCGAAAGGGCCTGTTTCCATATATATGTATATATATATATACGTGTATGACTGATCCATGACTGATCTGACCTCTTCACAGGAATAAAAACTGCCACCTGCTCTCTGGACCCCATCCCCTCCAGCTTTGTCAAGGCCTGCCTTCCTGCTCTCTCTCCACTTATCACTGCAACAATAAACTGCTCCCTGTCCACTGGCATCGTCCCGCCATCCCTCAAAATCGCTGCTGTCACCCCCATTCTGAAAAAACCTGGACTCAACCCTGACACCCCAAACAACTTCAGACCAATCTCCAATCTACCCTTTCTGTCCAAAGTTTTGGAACGCGCTGTAGCTTCTCAACTCAAATACCACCTCTCTACCAATAACCTGTATGAAACTTTCCAATCCGGATTCCGCTCCAACCACAGTACTGAAACTGCGCTCCTCAAAATCACCAACGACCTTTTCCTCTCCTCTGACGCTGGCAACCTCAACATCCTCATCCTACTTGACCTCAGCGCCGCCTTTGACACCATAAATCACTCCATTCTCCTCACCCGACTTGAAACCTCCTTTAACATCACCGGCACAGCCCTATCCTGGATCAAATCTTACCTCTCCGACAGGCACCAGTTCATCTCCATTAACAACTGTAAATCCCCCACCGCTCCCCTCCCCCAAGGTGTCCCCCAAGGCTCAGTCCTTGGCCCCCTCCTCTTCATCCTCTACCTGTTCCCCCTTGGTCAATTAATCCGCTGTCATGGTCTCAACTTCCACTGCTTCGCCGATGATATCCAGCTCCTCATCTCCACCAAGTCAATCTCCACCATCACACATTGGCTTCAATCAAATTTCCTCAAACTCAACTGCAACAAATCTGAAATCATCATCATTGGTCCAAAAACTCTCACCAAATCCACCCAAAACTTCATCCTCAATATTGATGGTCTCCCAGTATCCACCTCCCCTCACATCCGGAATCTTGGAATCATCTTTGATCAAACCCTCTCCTTCGACAAACACATCAAACACATCACAAAGACAGCCTTCTTCCACCTCAAAAACATTGCCCGTCTCCGTCCATCCCTCTCCTCCACAGCTGCAGAAACCCTCATCCACGCTTTCATCACCTCCCGTCTGGACTACTGCAACAGCCTCCTCTATGGCTCACCCTCAAAAATCATCAGTAAACTTCAATACATTCAAAACTCCGCTGCCCGTCTACTCACCCACTCCCCGATCCGTGACCATATCACCCCCGTCCTTTACAAGCTCCACTGGCTCCCCATCCCCCAGAGAATCCAGTACAAAATCCTCCTCATGACCTACAAAGCCCTCCATAACCTGGCCACATCCTACCTGACTGACCTCCTCCACAGACACACTCCCACCTGCACCCTCCGCTCTGCTGCTGCCAACCTCCTGTCCCCCCCCATCCGGACCAAACTCAGATCCTGGGGGGACAGGGCTTTCTCCATCGCTGCTCCCACCCTCTGGAACTCACTACCCCAAAACGTCAGAGACTCCTCCTCACTCACCACATTCAAAACATCACTGAAGTCTCACCTGTTCAGCACTGCCTTCAACCACTGAAGGTCACCTCACCTTCTGTCTCCTTTTTCTGTTCGTTTACTTATTTATCTATTTATTTTCTTCTCTATGTTCTAGTAATCCCTGTAAAGCGTCTTTGAGTGTTTGAAAAGCGCTATATAAATGTAATGCATTATTATTATTATTATTATGACTGTCTCCCATGTGACTCGGACTATGTGAATTTACATTGGAGAAAACTAATTAAAAATGTAAAAATAATTAACTTTACAAATGAATTGTTTGCTAATTCTAATGTTTTAAATTTACTATTAATCTTTGACTATGTTTCTCAGAATATCAAATATAAAAGAAAATCTACTTACAGTTGAAATGTTAAAATAACACATTCGCAATCTAAAAATCAATTTAAGACTTTTGAAAATGACTTCAATGAATAAATAATCAGTTATAACAAAATTAATATTTGTAATCCTTTTACACAAAAATTTCCAATGTTTATGCTTCCCAAAGATATAAACGTTCCTTGTGCCCGGTCATGCTAACGGTAACAAGTTCCGTGTTCACATCATGCTAACGGTAACAAGTTCCGTGTTCACATCATGCTGATGCTCACCAAGGTTCCATGTGCCCTATCACACTAACGCTCACCCAGATTCCGTGTTCCAGTCACGCTAATGCTCACCAAGGTTCCATGTTCCCGGTCACGCTAACACTCTCCCAGGTTGCATGTCCCCGGTCACGCTAACACTCTCCCAGGTTGCGTGTCCCCAGTCATGCTAACGCTCACCCAGGTTGCGTGTTCTGGTCATGCTGGCGGTTGCAGCAGCTGCTGTTGGCGGTGGGACTGTGCCGGTGGATGGGGCCATCGTGTGAGAGCAGGCTGCTATTCTGTGGTCTGCCTCCCACTGGTAGTTTGCACATTCTCGCTGTGACCGGGTGGGTTTCCTCCCACACTCCAAACTCATGCGGGTTTGTAGGGTAATTGGCCTCATTTGCTGCCTTTCTTACACGAGTGAGTGTACTTTTCCACAACTATTTGAAATTTAAGAGCCCATTTACAATTAATTCAGCCTTGCTGTTCTCTAATTGCTGAAGGATTGATTTTCATCCCCTGTCAATAATACATCATGAGGATTACAATCTTTAAGCAAAGAAAACAATTTTATTTTAAAGTCAGGACTCATAGGGTCAAAGAAATATCAATGTTCTTTGAGTTGGGAATGAAGCAGAGGACGAGTGTAGATTAAATGTTCTGTCGTGCTTCTCTCTGTCAGCATTTCCACTCTCCCTGGTGTCAGTCAGAAGATCACTCTCCCATCTTCCCTCCCCTTAGACCCTGTCAAGTAGGCGACAGAATTTTGGCAAGTGAGCCCAGATCGGTTTATGTTGGCATGCAGTGAATTAATCAAGGTAATTAAAATCAATAAGCGTGCTGACGGACGGGTGGAATGTTGGATTTAATTGCAGAGTGTGGCAACTGTCATTTGCTTTGGGGGAGTGGGAGAGGGGAATGGGTGGCAGGATCGTTCTTGATTAAATAACCTCTGCGTCTATCTCAGTCAATAGTGTCGGAGTTCTGGGTTAAACAACAACAATGTGGTAGAAACAGTAGACTGTTTCTACCTGCCTGACAATCCTATTTGTTTTTGTCTCCTTGTTTTCCCGCTCCATCCTGTCTGTAATCTCCTGCAGACCAATGCTGCTCCCATGTGATTTCCGTTCCTTCAGCCACCAAGGCCCATGGATTGGATTCACTCCCTTAGGCTCTCATCTTTCTTGCTGCATTTAAGATGTTCCATGAAACTGACCTTTCGATTAACTTGGGTTAATGTATCAAAATGTAAATTAATTATTTATAGGAATCTCGAGCATTTTCACCTGAGGAGCCAAAGCACTAATAGCATCTCTTGTTCTCTGCTTCCGCTCTTTGGTTGCAATAAAGTCAACAGAAATAGATATGTGAAGCAGAGTGCCACGTACAGTGCAGTTAACCCGATTGAAACTAATTCATAATCGGTAGAGCTTAAACATTTCTGATAGAATTCAGAATATCGAATAGGAACAATGACCATTTTTCAATCATTTGGTGCAAGGTTCAGAGTGGTGCAGTGCACTCTCGTTTAGCTTCTGTGTGGATGACTCAAAGGAGAAAAGAGACATTTGTCTGAAAATTGGACCCATTCGTGCTTGCTTTTTCACCATGGTTTATGGGTCGATTAGCATCTACGGAGAGATTAGGCCGGACAGTCTCTGGAATTCTCTACTGCATAGAGGGGTGGAGACGAGATCATTGGATAAAGCCAAGAGCAAGGTGAAAATAATTTGGGTTGAGAGGGGATCAAGGGTAGTCAGGAGCAGGCAGCATTGGAGCAGTGGTTCATGGTGGACCACTCAGGACAATGCTGTGCTGCTGCTGGTCATGTCTTACGGATGAGTAGATGTTCAGCTACCGGTAAGTAGATCATGACTTCTCCATAAATCCTGAAGCCTTCTTCCTACCAGGTATGATTTTCCCAGTGGCCATTTATCCTTGGATTACCTCCCTTCCTGGGAAGGATGTCCTGATCTCTCTGATCCCAGCGGAAAGGGTTTCTGGGATTTTCTGAGCCTGCACTGAAACTGCTGACAATCTTGAAAGTAAAGCAATTATTTCCGGCAACTTCTGAAATTATCCCTTCAGGGCAGCAGCTCCAAGATTTGCAATTGCACATTCCACAGCAACCTGCCACGCCAACAGCGTGGGGCATCAGGTGCTCTGTGTCCCTGCCACTCCCATTTACATCAGCTCTGTAATCACTCTTCTGTAATCAAGACTTTGCAGAACATCAGTGTAATACATTTTACATAATTAACTTCTCCATTCAATTCTCAAGCTGCAATTTGACGACAAAAATTAAGCTATAAAAGGCAGAGGCAATTTACTGCCAGGGATAGTGTGTGTACATGAGACCGTGAGTGTGTGAGTATGTGGGTGTGTGAGTATATCTGTGTGTGATTCTGTGTGTGTGCGTGTATGTTCCTGTGTGTGTTTTTATTTGTGTGTGTGTGTGTGTGTGTGTGTGTGTGTGTGTGTGTGTGTGTGTGTGTGTGTGTGAGTTTCTGTGTGTGTGTGTGAGAGTTTCTGTGTGTGTGTGGGGGGATGGGGTGTGTCTGTGTGTGGGTGTGTGTGTGTGCGTGCGTGTGCGTGTGTGTGTCTATGTTCCTATGTGTGTTTTTATTTGTGTGTGTTTGTGTGTGGGTTTCTGTGTGTGTTTCTGTGCGTGTGTGTTTCTGTGTGTGTGTGTTTCTGTGTGTGTGTGTGTGTGTGGGGGGGGATGGGGTGTGTCTGTGTGTGTGTGTGTCTGTGTTTGTGTGTGTGGGTGTGTGTGTGTGCGTGTGCGTGTGCGTGTGTGCGTGTGTGCGTGTGTGCGCGTGTGCACGTGTGTGTGTGTGTGTGCGCGTGTGCGTGTGTGTGTCTGTTTGTGTGTGTGGGGGTGGGGTGGTGTGTGTGTGTGTGTGTGCGTGCGTGTGTGCGTGTGTGTGTGTGTGTATGTGGGGGGGATGGGGTGTGTGTGTGTCTGTTTGTGTGTATGGGTGGGGTGGGTTTTGTGTGTGTGCGTGTGTGCATGTGTGTGTGTGTGTGCGTGTGCGTGTGTGTGGAGTCTAGGTTTGCTCCCCATCTGACCTCATGATTGAAACTACAGTAAACTCGCTTGATGAGTTTGAATGATCTCTCCAGCAACATTCAGTGAGCAGAGCATATTTGAACAATTTATTTGCATGTGTATAAGCATTTCCTCTCACTAGCAGCAGACCCATCTCTTGGTTTATTGGCAGGAAATTCTCATTGCAATGTTTGTGTTGCTGTGTCCATCTTTTCCATGTGAGGCCCATTCAACTCAAGCATGGATTGTCTGTTGATCATTTACGGTTGGCCAGTTCTCGTGTCAAGGTGCCAATCTGTACATTGAACTGACATCTCGGCAAAGATGAGAGGTGATCTTATAGAGGTGTATAACATCATGAGAGGAATAGATCATGGCGATGTACAGAGTCTCTTGCCAAGAGAAGGTGAATCGAGGACCAGAGGACAAAAGTTTAAGTCTGAAGGGGAAAAGATTTAATAGGAATCTGAGGGGTACCTTTTTCAGACAGAGGGTGTATGGAACAAGCTGCCAGAGGAGGTAGTTGAGACTGGGATATTTAAGAAACAGTTAGACAGGTACATGGATAGGACAGGTTTGGAGGGATATGGACCAAACAATGGCAGGTGGGACTAGTGTAACTGTGACATGTTGGCCGGTGTGGGAAAGTTGGGACTAGTGTGGCTGGGACATGTTGGCCGGTGTGGGAAAGTTGGGACTAGTGTAACTGTGACATGTTGGCCGGTGTGGGGAAGGTGGGACTAGTGTGGCTGGGACATGTTGGCCGGTGTGGGGAAGTTGGGACTAGTGTGGCTGGGACATGTTGGCCGGTGTGGGAAAGGTGGGACTAGTGTAACTGTGACATGTTGGCCGGTGTGGGCAGGTGGGACTAGTGTAACTGTGACATGTTGGCCGGTGTGGGAAAGTTGGGACTAGTGTAACTGTGACATGTTGGCCGGTGTGGGAAAGTTGGGACGAAGGGCCTGTTTCGGCACTGTATCACTTTATGACTCTGAAGATCTGCAGTACGTCGTTCAATTTGCCCATGACGACAGGTACAGGCAGGTACAGGCAGGTACAGGCGGGTACAGGCGGGTACAGGCGGGTACAGGCGGGTACAGGCAGGTACAGGCAGGTGAGCATGTCCAGGACTTGCACTACCAGGGTCAGGTGCTCAGTGGACCAGTGCCACAATGCAGTGTAATGATGGAGTACTGGAGGGGCAGGACACCTTGTGCTCCCCTGTCTGCTCTGATATTCCAAGTGATCACTTTTGATCTGTATCTTAGCTCAATCTGCCTGCTTTGCCTCGGTATTAAGCAGGTGTCTTACCAAAATAATGCTCTAGATTTCTCCACTGAGCCCAGAGACCTCTGACATTCTGGGCTGACAATCCCTGACTGTTTTTCCCATGTGTAATATCTGTGCTTCGTGACTTCTTTGTGACAACGTTGCCCTCTAACATAGTGACCTCGTGACACATTCCTCGGCTTTTGGAAATACTTTCCTCTTTCCGCCTGCAGGCTTGTTTTCAACATTCAGCACATTCCCAGCTTCCGTCGAGGAAACATTCACAGAAGAAGGGTCTGAAGAAGGGTCTCGACCCGAAACATCACCCATTCCTTCTCTCCAGAGATGCTGCATGTCCTGCTGAGTTACTCCAGCTTTTTGTGCCTACCTTCTATTTAAACAGTTCCTTCCTACAAACATTCACAGAGCTTCTTTGATCAATTTATTATTCCACGATAAATATTCTCTGCCCACTTGTTGACGGTAATTGAAATTAGAATGACTCCATCAAAATGTACGGATGAGTGGCTATAGATTTGAACTCTCTCATAAAAGCCATATTTGGCAATGGCAGCGGCTGCCTTCAACCTGTCTCCAGAGCTGATCGTTCTCTCCATGAATTACAATTCAGGCTGCAGCAGCAAACCTGTGCTGGCTAGCAGAGCTCTTTTCTTTTAGCAAATGTGCTGCCTTTTCCAATCTTCCACAGACGTGTAACCACCACTCTTTATTCAGCCAAGCGCTGCACATCATCAGCATAATGTGTTCCTGCATAATTACCTTGGCCACTCAGGTTGTGAGCTGACTCTTAAATGGGAACCTCTGCAAGGTGGGAGAAAGCTGACGGTGAACAGCTCCGGCTACCCGCCTCAAAATGTCACGTCCTCCTCTGCTTGGCTGCAGAATGCCCTCGTTTTCACCTTCATCCTTTCTCCTCGCTCACTCACACTAAACACTCAATGAAATGATTTTCACAACAGCTAATGATGGTGGATGGAACAGCGAGCAGATTGGAACTGTGGGAAAGTTTCCGCTCCAACTGAAGGTTGTTGGTTCGAGTCCCAGTATAGGGGCTTGACACAAAGTCTGTTTATCCCAGTGCAGTTCTGGTGAGGCTGGACCCCTTGCTAATGCCTCACCGAGAGGTTTGCAGAGCCCCTGCTGATCAGATGAGGCATTAAACAGCGATCCAGCCCACAGCGTCAGGGATTTCACATTCCCCTCATTAATGTCCTGTAGATGCTATTATTCGTTGCTCTCACCTCTCCAGCTGTTGTCCACTGCAGGGTGCTGGAGCCTACTGCAAATAAATAAATGATATTTTGGGATCTGGGTGGCACTGCTGACCCAAGCACCTCCAGCTGGACTCTTGCTGTCTGAGATGCTGCCACTATGCAGCCAAGTAGGGAGTGCCAACATTTAGAGGCAGAGCAGTGAACGATTGGCAAGTATTTTCACATCAGGCTGGCGTGTGACTTGGAGGGGACCAACTAGATGTTCCCCTGCACCTTGTGCTTGTGAAAAAACTCAGTAACTCAGCATGTCAGGCAGCATCCAGGAGAACATGGACAGGTGACGTCTTGGGTCGGGATCCTTCAGACACTCCTGACTGCTTGTCCTCCATCGTGGTAAAGACCAGAGTGTGGGATGTGCTGTCGGAGGCGGGTGAGTGAGTGGAGTGGATGTTACAGCAGCCTCAGTGGATGAGGGAATGAATGTTTAGAATGAGGTGCCAAACTTGCAGGATGTTTTGTAGCCTCACGGAGAGTCATGCAGCACAGAAACTTGTTTACATATCTGTCGTGTGGCTGCAAGTAAATGTAATTGTTCCATCAAATGATAATAAAACATTCTTAGCTCTTGACTCCTTAACTTGCCCATGCTAACCAAGATGCCCCTGCTACACTAGTCATACTTACCTGCAATTTGCCCATTTCCCTCTAAACCTTTCCTATCCATGTACCTGTCCAAGTGTCGTTTAAATGTTGTTGAGGCCACAAGCATTGTAATGAAGTGTTGAGTTCTGATGTGGCATAATTTCTGTTGTAGCCGGGCACCTTCCCACACAGGAGGTGTCTGAAGAAGGGTCTCGACCCGAAACGTCACCCATTCCCTCTCTCCTAGATGCTGCCTGACCTGCTGAGTTACTCCAGCATTTTGTGATACCTTCGATTTGTACCAGCATCTGTAGTTATTTTCCCTCTACACCCAGGAAGCATTTGTCTACTGCTGGCTTGGATCTCAGCTGAGCTGTTCAATGAATATTCTACATTTCAACTTCTATGCTCCACTTTCATGAAGACATTGATTCATGTTTGGATATTAATCCACAGATGTTAATCCCTCATGAGTGCTTTGTTACATCTGGAAGTTGTGAGAAGGGACTCTATTTATAGAGTAGTCGGTCCATTTGCTAGCAATCTCTACACCAAGAGTAAGTAGATGTCGTTACTTGAGTGTGAAGGTGATGGGTTTGTGGGAGATTACCACACAGGATAGCTGGCTCATTTCCCTACATTACCACCCAGAAAAATTTCATCAGCGAAATGTTTTTGATTACAGGTTGTGAGAGATGAAAGTCAAGTCTTTTCCACATGATGTCGGTAGAAGTCAGATGTTTGCTACTGGGCCAACCAATGGTTGAAATTACCAGCTGTAATTTCTGGCGGGTGACCTTGTGCACAACCTGAGCTGGAGGTGGGTTTCTGGAGGATAATTTGCAGGTTTCCCCCCAGTGCTCGATGCTGTGTGAAGTTTCAGCAGAGTGTGAGATTACCTTGTTGAAAAGCTTCGAATAGAAGCTGTGAATGAGAAACCAGTACAAACTTCAAGACTAGGGCCTGACGTGCTATTTATACATCCTTGTTTACAACGTGTGCTTCGTGAGCCGATCTGTGGATGTGACCTGTTCAATCTGGCAACTTAACTTTCATCTGAGTAGTTTATCAGAATTACTGGGCTGATTTTTATTTTCACACTTACATTTATAATGGCAGAAAGGTGGCCATTCAGCCCATCATTGCATGCTGCCTTCCCAGTGAATAATATCTTATTTACATATTTCTTTACAATTTTGTCCTCAGACAACCACATTCCCCACTAATTTTCCTTTGTAACCTATTAGAACATAGAACAATGTATCATAGCAGCAGAACATTTGGCCTGCAATGTCTGAGCCAAACATGATACCAACACCAACCCTTATTACCCCTTCATCCCCTGTATATCCATGTGCCTATCCATGTCTTAAATGGCACTATTATATCTCGCCCGTCAGCAGTGTGCCGCTGACATTCTCCCCCATCTCTTTCAAACTTTGCCCCTTTCACCGTAAATCTATGCTCTCCTGTCTTAGATATTTCCACTGTAACACCAGTCACCTGACCAGTATCATTTACCTTATCAAGGTCCTGGGTGGGACGGTGGCGCAGTGGTTGAGTTGCTGCCCTACAGTGCACACAGTGCCTGAGACCCAGGTTCGATCCCGACTACGGGTGCTGTCTGAACGGAGTTTGTATGTTCTCCCCGTGACCTGCGTGGGTTTTCTCCGAGATATTCGGTTTCCTCCCACAATTCAAAGACGTGCAGGTATTTAGGTAAATTGGCTTGGTAAATGTAAAAATTGTCCTTAGTGTGTGTAGGATAGTGTTAATGTGCGGTGATCAGAAGGCAGTGGAGGCCAGTTCTCTGAATGCATTCAAGAAAGAGCTAGATAGAGCTCTTAAGGATAGCAGAGTCAGGGGGTATGGGGAGAAGGCAGGAATGGGGTACTGATTGAGAATGATCAGCCATGATCGCATTGAATGGTGGTGCTGGCTCGAAGGGCCGAATGGCCTACTCCTGCACCTATTGTCTATTGTCTATTGATGTGCGGTGATCGCTGGTCGGCTAACGGGCCTGTTTCTGTGCTGTATCTCTAAACTAAACTAAACGAAAAGGTCCAATTTGTTCCCTTCTTGGGTTGGACTACCCACGTATTGTTTTGAGAAATCCTATTGGATACACCTAATAAATTCTCTTCATCTTCTCAGCCTTTGATACTGAGCAAGTCCCAGTCAACATTGGGTTAAAGTCACCCACTGAGACATTATTCTTGGTAACCTGTCTCCTGTCGTTGTTGTATGTGTACGGCTTACTTGCTGAGCTTCATGTCAACAAGGAATTTCACTGCATCCAATGAGGGACCTCTGAGGCAAGGTTTTCACAGAGTATTCCGGAACGTGCTGCTGGAGATACTGTAGAAGTGGATACAATTATGACCTTGAAAAGACATTTGGATAGATATATGGATAGGAAGGGTTTAGTTGGCTATGGGCCAAATGCCAGCAAATGGGACCAGACAGAATGCCAATTATGTCTCCATGGACAAGTTGGGCTGAAAGGCCTTGTTCGTGCTGCACTGGTCTGTGATTGCATGACTCTAAAAGGAATCTCCTTAATTGCCAGGATCTCCGGTGGGCTAAAGCCTCCTATTCATTTACTCTTCAGGATGTGAGTTGATGTTCTAGAGCCAGGAGATTCACGGGCACCAGGGGAAAGCACAGTAAATTAATTGAAGCCAAAATACATGTTTGGCGTGGATTTTTATTGAAGCTTTCTCACGCTGGCATAGCAGTCTACTTCTTGCGGAAACCAATCATGATGTAAATACAAAAAGCATTCATTAGCAAGCATTTAATAATTCTTCACCTAAGTGTTTACTTGAGGGGAAACTATCAACATCGACTCCGTGCTCAGCTACCATCTCCGATACGAATTTGAAAACAGCGAATCTTCACTCATCCATTTTCATCCTAATAACCTCTGTGACAATGACGCGTTTATTTTGTGCTTTCAAACTAGAATCATGTCCCAAAGATCATTGAAGAGCAAATCAGAATGGGATAGTGGTCAATAGTGTGCATGGATCAGTGTTGCCATCATAGCAGAGATGCACTTGCAGGGAGAGAATGCAAGAAAAGTTTACTGTGTTAATATCTGGGGTGGTAGGAGCAGCAGTGGAGTGTGTCAATGAGGAGTGGAGTGTGTCAACGAGGAGTGGAGTGTGTCAACGAGGAGTGGAGTGTGTCAACGAGGAGTGGAGTGTGTCAACGAGGAGTGGAGTGTGTCAACGAGGAGTGGAGTGTGTCAACGAGGAGTGGAGTGTGTCAATGAGGAGTGGAGTGTGTCAATGAGGAGTGGAGTGTGTCAACGAGGAGTGGAGTGTGTCAACGAGGAGTGGAGTGTGTCAACGAGGAGTGGAGTGTGTCAATGAGGAGTGGAGTGTGTCAAGGAGGAGTGGAGTGTGTCAACGAGGAGTGGAGTGCGTCAACGAGGAGTGGAGTGCATCAACGAGGAGTGGAGTGTGTCAACGAGGAGTGGAGTGTGTCAATGAGGAGTGGAGTGTGTCAAAGAGGAGTGGAGTGTGTCAACGAGGAGTGGAGTGTGTCAACGAGGAGTGGAGTGTGTCAACGAGGAGTGGAGTGTGTCAACGAGGAGTGGAGTGTGTCAACGAGGAGTGGAGTGTGTCAACGAGGAGTGGAGTGTGTCAACGAGGAGACACAGTGATTATTTTCATACTCTTGAACAGCCCTCTCATAAACTAAGGATGTACTGATCTCCCAATATATCCTGGGTAGACATAAGATGCTGGAGTAACTCGGAGGGACCGGCAGCATCTCTGGAGAGATTGAATAGGTGACGTTTCGGGTCGAGACCCTTCTTCAGACCTCAATATTAAAAAACCACTGGGTTGTAAGCTGCCCAAGTGAAATATGAGATGCTATTCGTCCAATTTGTGTATGACCTCACTCTGACAATGGAGGAGTCCTAGGACAGTACGGTCAATGAGGGAATTGGGAGGAGACTTAAAATGCACTCTGTTTCTTATCTCTTTGCATGCCTGATGTACTGATGTACAATATAATCTTCCAGTGTGAACTAACTCAACTTATTCATGTTAATAAGTCATCAGAGCAGGGGTAGACCACTTGGCCCAATGAGTCTACTCCACCATTCAATCATGGCTGATCTACAGTATCTTTCCCTCTCAACCCCATTCTCCTGTGTTACACACATAACCCTTGACACCTGTATTAATCAAGTATCTGTCAATCTCTGCCTTAAAAATACCCAATTACTTGTCCTCCACTGCCATCTGTGGCAAAGAATTCCACAGATTTACCACCCTAGCGGAGGACAAAAGAAATTCCTCAACATCTCTTTCCTAAAGGAACGTCTTTTAATTCTGAGGCTGTGGCCTCTGGTCCTAGACTCTCCCACTAGTGGAGACACCCTCTCCACTATCCAGGCCTTTCACTATTCTCTACGTTTCAATGCGATCCCCCCTCATCCTTCTAAACTCCAGTGAGTACAGGCCTAGTGCCGTCAAATGCTCATCATATATTAACCCACTTATTCCTGGGATCATTCTTGTAAACCTCCTCTGAACCCTCTCCAATGCCAGCGCATCTTTCCTCCGATTTTGGGCCCAAATCTGCTCATAATATTCCAAATGCGGTCTGACTGGTACCTTATAAATCCTCAGCATTACATCCCTGTTTTTATATTCTAGTCGTCTCAAAATAAATGCACACGTTGCATCTGCCTTCCTTACTACCAATTTAACTTGCAAATTAACCTTTTGGTAATCGTGCAACAGCACTCCCAAGTCTCTTTGCACTTCCAATTTTTGAATCCTCTCCCAATTAAGGAAAATAGTCCATACCTTTATTCCTGCTACCAAAACGCATGACTGCACACTTTGCTGTACTATTCCATCTGCCATTTCATCCAGGGGAAGAGGGAGAGGGTTTTGAAGTTACCTGAAATTGGAGAATTCAATGTTGTAAGCTATCCAAGTGTTCCTCCAGTTTGTAGGGGTGTGGTGAGGGGGCAGGGCAGTAGGACTAGCTTGATTAGTTTTGTGAGGGCTAGTATACACCTCACAGGCTGAATGGCCTCCTGTAACAGCTCTCTGTCTTTCTCTGGGCATTAAGGCAACCTAAGTCTGATTGGATGGTGCTTTGCTTACCTTTGTATGTTTCTTTGCTTGATAACGTTGCTCTGACTAACTATAAGTTATAAAAATAAACTTATCCCCAGCACAGCATTGCTGAAAAAGCAATTCTTGGTCCCTGCTGCAACTGAGAAATATTTGCAGTTTAAAGTATAACAAAGCACGCTGTGATTAGACACACATTAGATTACCCGCTTGGACATTTCATATCTATTTTGGCATCCAATGGGCTTGAGGATGAGCAGGGTTTACAAGCACTTCACACACGTCCTTCAGGGAAAGGGAAATGAAAGTCGAGAGTGCAAGCAGGTTCCCTGAAATTATATCTTTGCACTAAATGTTGTATATCCTTTATCTGTGGACAATTAATTTTGTTCAAATGCAGTCTTTTCTTAAACTGGATAGCATGCAACCAAAAGCTTTTCACTGTACCTCAGTCCACAGTGACAATAATAAACTAAACTAAACTAAACTAGACCAGACTAGACCTCCCCACAGAAGCATTCAAATCTGCATTAGTTCCATAGAACAGTGTGGTTAATGGAACGAGATGCCTGAGGAGGTATTTGGATAGGTTTATGGATAGGAACGATTTAGAGGGATATGGGTCAAACTTGGACAGGTGGGACTAGTGTAGATGGGGCATGTTGGTCAGCATGGGAAAGTTGGGCTGAAGGGCCTTATGTCATGCTGTATGACAATGACTCTGTGATTCTATAATTGTTACATCTCACATGTAAGTAAAATCTGAAGCAACTTTGGACATTACACCACATTTTGTTGATGAAATACAATGTGGTAATGAATGTATTGGGGAGCACGCCTGAGGACGACACAGTGGTGCAGCAGTAAAGTTGCTGCCTCGCAGCGCCAGAGACCCGGGTTCGATCCTGACCACGGGCGCTGTCTGTGCGGACTTTGTACGTTGGACTTTGGGTTTTCTTCGAGATATCCAGTTTCTTCCCACACTCCAAAGATGTACAGGTTTGTAGGTTAATTGGCTTGCTATAAATGTAAATGTTCCCCAGTGTGTGTAGGATGGTATTAATATGTGGGGATCGCTGGTTGGCGTGGACCGAAAGGCCAGTCTCTCCGCTGTATCTCTAAACTAAACTACAGATGCCCCTCGACTTATGATGGGGTTGCGTTCCGATAAACCCATCGTAAAGCGAAAATATCCGTAAGTCAAAAATGCATTTAATACACCTAACCTACCCAACATCACAGCCACCTAACCTAACAACATCATAGCCACCTAACCTAACAACATCATAGCCACCTAACGTACCCAACATCATAGCCACCTAACCTACCCAACATCACAGCCACCTAACCTAACAACATCAGAGCCACCTAACCTAACAACATCACAGCCACCTAACGTACTGAACATCATAGCCACCTAACCTAACAACATCATAGCCACCTAACAACATCATAGCCACCTAACGTACCCAACATCATAGCCACCTAACCTAACAACATCATAGCCACCTAACAACATCACAGCCACCTAACGTACTGAACATCATAGCCACCTAACGTACTGAACATCATAGCCACCTAACCTAACAACATCATAGCCACCTAACGTACCCAACATCATAGCCACCTAACCTAACAACATCATAGCCACCTAACCTAACAACATCATAGCCACCTAACCTAACAACATCACAGCCACCTAACGTACTGAACATCACAGCCACCTAACCTAATAACATCACAGCCACCTAACCTAACAACATCATAGCCACCTAACGTACCCAACATCACAGCCACCTAACGTACTGAACATCATAGCCACCTAACCTAACAACATCATAGCCACCTAACGTACCCAACATCACAGCCACCTATCCTACCCAACATCACAGCCACCTAACCTAACAACATCATAGCCACCTAACGTACTGAACATCATAGGCACCTAACGTACCCAACATCATAGCCGAGAGGCTGACTGGGGGCTGCAGGTCGCTGCCGTTGCGTGGCATCACGAGAGAGTATCGTACCGCATGTCGCTAGCCCAGGAAAAGATCAAAATTCAAAATTCAAAGTTTTCTACTGAATGTATCACTTTTGCACCATCGTAAAGTGGAAATATCGTAAGTCGAGGAGCATCTGTAGTGTGCACAGGTGATCGCTGGTTGGTGCGGACTCGATGTGCACAGGTGATCGCTGGTTGGTGCGGACTCGATGTGCACAGGTGATCGCTGGTTGGTGCGGACTCGATGTGCACAGGTGATCGCTGGTTGGTGCGGACTCGATGGGACGAAGGACCTGTTTCCGAGCTGTATCTCTAAACTAAACTAAAAGCTGATCAGTGGGGATGCAGCGGATGATGTTAACATGATGGACAACCCCAACACCAAGGTGAGAAGGTTGCCGACAAGAACACAGATCACTCCCACAGCTAGGAGGAAGGCGCGGTCAATGTGCCAGTGACTTACACCAGCCAGTCAATGACCAGCAGCCAATAGCATGGCCATGTCATGGAAAATCAAACGCCAATGAGAGCTGAAGAGGATGACCGCTCCACCTGTGACCACTCCACCTGTGACCACTCCACCTGTGACCACTCTACCTGTGACCACTCCACCTGTGACCACTCCACCTGTGACCACTCCACCTGTGACCACTCCACCTGTGACCACTCCACCTGTGACCACTCCACCTGTGACCACTCCACCTGTGACCACTCCACCTGTGACCACTCCACCTGTGAAGA
The DNA here is from genome assembly GCF_053455715.1 of Rhinoraja longicauda. Classification (NCBI taxonomy): domain Eukaryota; kingdom Metazoa; phylum Chordata; class Chondrichthyes; order Rajiformes; family Arhynchobatidae; genus Rhinoraja; species Rhinoraja longicauda. Next base: position 18,781,045 of record NC_135989.1, read on the forward strand.
GGCTCCCAGAAGAACAAAGGGAAGTAGAAGTGTGGGGCAATGTAATACGTCCTGACAATAGATGGAAAGCATATTCACTAATTAACATATTTTTTAAAAGACTGTTCTACAAATCTACACCAGTGATTCCATTAACATATTATATGCTAATTATTCAACACTTCATTATCCAAAGTGTTCAGTTTGAAGAATGTACACCGATGAGCCAAAACATTATGACCACCTGCCTAATATGATGTTGGTCCTCCATGTGCCGCCAAAACAGCGCCGACCTGCCGAGGCATGGACTGTACAAGACCCCTGAAGGTGTCCTGTGGTATCCGGCACCAAAACAGAAGCAGCAGATCCTTCAAGTCCTGTAAGTTGCGAGGTGGAGCCACCGTGGATTGGACTTGTCGATCCAGCACATCCCACAGATGCTCAATTGGATTGAGATCTGGAGAATTTGGAGGATAGGGAAACACCATGAACACTTCATCATGTTCCTCAAACCATTCCTGAACAATGTGTGCAGTGTGGCAGGGCACATTATCCTGCTGAAAGCCATCAGGGAATACCATTGCCATGAAGGGGTGTACCTGGTCTGCAACGATGTTTAGGTGGGTGACATGTGTCAAATTGGCGTCCACATGAATGGCCGGACCCAGGGTTTCCCAGCAGAACATTGTCCAGAGCATCACACTCCCTCCATCGGCTTGTCGTCTTCCCACAGTCGGTTTGGACCAGCCGGGATAGCCTTCGTTGCCCTCGCGCATCGATGAGCCTTGGGCGCCCAACACCCTGTCGCCGGTTTGTGGTTTGTCCCTCCTCGGACCACTGTCGGTAGGTACTCACCACTACTGACCGGGAGCACCCCACAAGCCTTGCCATTTCAGAGATGCCCTGACCCAGTCGTCTGGCCATAACAATTTGACCCTTGTCAAAGTCGCTCGGGTCTTTACTCCTGCCCATTTCTCCTGCATCCAACACATCAACTTCAAGAACTGACTGTTCACTTGCTGCCTAATATATCCCACTCCTTGACAGGTGCCATTGTAACAAGATAATCAATGTTATTCACTTTGCCTGTCAGTGGTCATAATGTTTTGGCTGATCGGTGTATAGTTAAAGGCTACTTGGTGATCATTAAGTCGGGATTCCAGTCTCATGGAGCGAATCTGCTTCCTGTTTTGTAACTTGTTGCAATTCAAGTTTCCTAGTCTTTGTTTAGGACTGCTCTGATACAGGGCAGGCCCGATACAGGGCAGGTCTGATATAACACTGATTTAACAAACGTAACATATAATACTGGTCTGATGCAACACCGGTTAAATTGAAGATGTCTGATGCAGCACAGGTGTGATAGAGTACAGGTGTGTGCAGGTGTGATACAGTGCAGGTGTGATACAGTGCAGATGTGATACAGTGCAGGTGTGATACAGTGCAGGTGTGATACAGTGCAGGTGTGATATAGTGCAGGTGTGATACAGTGCAGGTGTGATACAGTGCAGGTGTGATACAGTGCAGGTGTGATACAGTGCAGGTGTGATACAGTGCAGGTCTCTGTGAAAATACTTGCCCCGCGCATCAATTTTAAACTTTCTCCTCTCACCCTAAAGCTATGTCCGCTAGAATTTGCCAATTCCAGCCTGGAAAAGGGTCCTGACTGTCTACTCTACCTGTGACTACTCTACCTGTGACTACTCTCCCTGTGACTACTCTACCTGTGACTACTCTACCTGTGACTACTCCAAATGTGACCACCCTACCTGAGACCACTCTACCTGAGACCACTCTACCTGTGACCACTCTACCTGTGACCACTCTACCTGTGACCACTCTATCTGTGACCACTTTCCCTGTGACTACTCTACCTGTGGCGACATTATTGATGATCTCATAATTTTGTAAATGCCAAGAGATCCCCGCTCAGCAGCACTACCTGCTGCACCATCATGCCATCCGATGTATAAACTGTTCTCATTTAACAGCTGCAAATTCATTTTACATCCAAAAAATTGGTCCCACACAGACCCTTGTAAAACGACCCTTAATTAATGTAGTGCTCTTATCAAACGACGGTTGAAGAGGATCACTTCACTAGAGTACAGACTCTGGTTTCTCCTATTTATTCCCACCTGCTCTCCCTCAATGGAGACACAAGAGACTTAAGGTGCTGGAATCCTGAGTTAAAACTGAGTGCTGGAGTAACTCAGCGGGTCTGGCAGCATCTGTGGAGATCATGGATAGGTGACGTTTCACAGAGTGCTGGAGTAACTCAGCGGGTCTGGCAGCATCTGTGGAGATCATGGATAGGTGACGTTTCACAGAGTGCTGGAATAACTCAACGGGTCAGGCAGCATCTGTGGACGGAACTGGAAGGATGACATCTTGAGTCGTGACCTTTTATTGACGCAAAAGCCATTCCCTCCACAGATGCTGGCTGACCCGCTGAGTTTCTCCACTACTTTGCTTTTTGCTCCATAAATGCAGCCGCCAATGTCTCTGGGATATTAATGGAACTGTAATTAGCTCTCCATTGTTCATGGGATCTTTCTCTGCACAGATTCACTGCCATGTTTCCTGTTACACAGCAGCCATACTTGATAGCATAAGGAAACAGGTGCAGGAGTAGGCCACTTGGCCCCTCAAGACTGGCCTGTGACTGGTAAACGATTGATCCTGAGCTTGCAAAAGATGCTATAAATAAAAAAATCTTGATGTGGTCGCTTAGACAGTGCTTTGCTTCAATGGTGGTGAATTGCAGACACTTTCAGGAAAGGGGTATGCAGTAGGATCTAAAAAAGACAAGATAATTCAGAAAGGCGTACAAGTAAATAGAAACAAATTTGAAACTAGCACGCCAAATCCTCTCATGCCTCTCCTGTGGCAGAGGGGCCTGAACTTTATACCATCAAGAAATATCAGACTCTATTACATTACTCACATTCACCATTACAAAACACAGAAGGTTATTGATGAGATGGGATTCAGTGACCTTCAACGTAAGTGAAAAATAGAACCGATTTTTTTTTCCTTGCTTGAAGATTTGCAGTTTCAATCAAAATTCATTTCTGTCAAGGTAAAATAATATATACCAGACTGTAAATAATTTTGTAAGCTCGGAGAAGAGCTTGGCAGAGCCAGGCAGGAAACAGGAGCGTCAGAGTTCTGAGTAATTTCCCCAGGGATGTTACGCTGGGCTCTGATCCAAGGGCAGAACAGTTAGTGGGGTGTGCATGCTACATTCTGCTTGGTGCTGGTTATATTTTATCTGCTTGTCCCTGGCCACCTCTATTGAATTTGAGTAAAATTCCTCCCTGTTAGCGGACTGCAGCTAATATTTCTTTTTTGCTGCCTATCCAAGATTTAGTTCTCCAATAAAAAGCAGCGGTATCCGTTCCTTCATTGTTTCTTCCTCTTTTAATTTGCTCGATTATTTTAGAGATTTTGATTTACTCAAAGATCAGGAACATAATTTCCATTCATTATTAATCTTTTTTATTTAAGAGTTGAGTTTGTTCACATTAGCTGTCACCTCTTTTGGACAATGTTTGAAACAGGCCATTATCTACTTATACCATGTGGTCTTCAAAGCTCAACTTCAACTTCCATCGATCTATTCTTTTAGTTATAAAACCTTTTATTTACCTTCTCCCTCACATGTGTACCCAGTATTTTCCATGTTAAGATTTACATTATTTGCCTCAATAACCCACAGTTACCACTCCCTGTATAAACATGTTCCTTCCAGTAATACAAGACGCTTGCTGAGTCAAATTGAGATTATTGTCATATGTACGGTAAGGTACAGCACAATGAAAATCTTGCTTGCAGCAGCATCAAAAGCAAAAGTATAAATTATACATAAAGTACATATATTCTACAAGACAGAAAAAAATGCAAAGAAGTTAGACATTAGACTAAAAATACACAACTGGAAAATGCACATGGCAGTGCAAGAGGTAGTCCATGGTGTTGCTGAGGAGGGGTTAGGGGTGTGCGGGTCAGTTCAAGAACCTGATGGTTGTCGGAAAGTAGCTGTTCCTGAACCTGGTGATGTGGGACTCCAGGCTTCTGTATCTCCTGCCCAATGGTAGCAGTGAGAAGAGGGCTGCTCTTCTTGGCCCGGATGGTGGGTATCCTTGATGATACATGCCGCCTTCTTCAGGCAGCTCCTGATGTAGTCGAGGGCTGTGCCTGTGATGAACCAGGCCGAGTCCACCACTCTCTCTGGCCTCTTGCACTCCTGTGCATTAGAAATGCCGTACCAGGCTATGATTCAACTGTAGTGCATATAATGGTAACTGTAACTTTAAGAACTGAGTACTAGAATGCTATGATTTGTGTCATGTGATATTGTGGCGAGTCTGGAAGCGGATGTGTGTTGCAGACGGAGTTTATTGCATGGGCAAACTCCATGACAATCGCAACACTCAAAACTGTAGACAACCAACAAAACGTCTTCATCAGACGGAGTTCAACACTAGACTGCTTGTCCCTCCCGCGCTGGCACACCCCGTGACATCGCTAGCCAATCCGAGGGTTCGAACTCTCCCAGCCAATCCCTATGTCCCTACATGACCCCCCCCAGAACCCTCGGTACGGTACCTAACGGGCACCCGGACCGCCCGACCTGAACGGGTACGGAGAGGGGAGGCCGGTACCCCCGGCGACGAGAGAGGCGGGGAGGGGCCCTGCAGGTGGAAGCGATGGGGGCGCAGCTGGAGGGGGAGGCAGGGAGGGCCCTGCAGGTGGAGGCGATGGGGGCGCAGCTGGAGGGGGAGGCGGGGAGGGCCCTGCAGGTGGAGGTGATGGGGGCGCAGCTGGAGGGGGAGGGAGGGAGGGCCCTGCAGGAGGGGGCGATGGGGGCGCAGCTGGAGGAGGCAGAGGAAACACGACCGAGGGCAACGGAGGCCCGAGCGGTGGGAGAAGAGACGCTGCTGGGAAACCAGGTGGACCGGCCAGAGGGTGGCCCCGGCGAGGAGGTTGACCCACCAGAACGGGACGGTCCTGGTCCAAGTGGGCAGGTTTAAGCCGGGAGACAGAGACAAGCTCCTGTCGGGTGCCCACTTGCAAAGTGAAGGTGACCGTCCCTCTTTTCAGCACCTGGAACGGGCCCTGGTAGACCGGCTGGTAGACCGGCCGGCTGGTAGACCGGCTGGTAGACCGGCTGGTAGACTGGCTGGTAGACTGGCTGGTAGACTGGCTGGTAGACCAGCTGGTAGACTGGCTGGTAGACCGGCTGGTAGACTGGCTGGTAGACCAGCTGGTAGACTGGCTGGTAGACTGGCTGGTAGACCAGCTGGTAGACTGGCTGGTAGACCGGCTGGTAGACTGGCTGGTAGACTGGCTGGTAGACTGGCTGGTAGACTGGCTGGTAGACTGGCTGGCTGGTAGACCGGCTGGTAGACTGGCTGGTAGACTGGCTGGTAGACCGGCTGCAGAGGGGGGCGGTGGGAATCCCGCCGGAGGAAAACGAACTCGCAGTCATGCAAGTCAGCAGGTACGTGCGCTGCGGTACTCCCGTGACGGGAGGCCGGGACCGGGGCCAGGGAACCTACCCGAGCCCCGAGAGAAGCCAAAACTGACGGCACGGAAGACGGCAGGGCGGAGGATGGAGGAAAAATGTCACCCGGCACCCGCAGGGGCGAGCCATAGACGAGTTCCGTCGAGGAAGTACCCAGATCAGCCTTAGGGGCCGTTCGAATACCGAGGAGGACCCAAGGCAGCTGGTCAGCCCAGTCAGGGCCGGTCAGGCGGGCACAGAGGGACGCCTTCAGCTGTCAGTGGAAGCGTTCTACCATCCCGTTAGCCTGGGGATGATAGGCGGTGGTCTGCTGCAAGCGGGACCCGTACAGCTGCGCAAGCGCGACCCACAGGGATGAGGTGAACTGGGCACCCCGGTCGGTAGTGATGATGGCCGGGACGCTGAAACGGGCAACCCAATGTAACGCCAGCGCCCGTGCACAGGAGGCCACCGAGGTGTCCGACAACAGAAAAGCCTCCGGCCAACGAGTAAAACGGTCGACCACCGTCAGGAGATGAGTGTAGCCCCTAGAGTAGGGCAATGGACCAACCAAATCCACGTAAATGTGGAAAAAACGGACGGGCGGAACCACGAAATTCTGGTATGGGGGCTGGACATGGCGGTGGACCTTGGAGGTCTGGCACGGGACACAGGCGCGGGCCCAGGCGGCCACCTGCTTCCGCAGGCCGTGCCAGACAAATTGGGCGGCCACCATAGCCGAGGTTGCCCGAATGGACCGGTGTGCCAGGCCATGAATGGCCTCAAAAACCTTCCGCCGCAGGGCGGTCGGCACAACCGGGCGGGGACGGGGAAGGGAAACGTCGCACCAAAGTGTGGTACCTGTGGGGCCGCACGCCACCTGGGCCAACCGCAACCCTGAGGCGGTGGAGGCGTACGCTGAGGCAATGTCTTCCAGGCGCTGAGCCTCCGCTAGCTCCCGAAAATCCACCTCGCCCCCCACCACAGCAACAGAGGAACTGGCCGGCCGGGACAGGGCGTCAGCAACGGCGTTAAGCCTACCCGCGATGTGGCGAACATCTGTGGTGAACTCCGAAATGAGGGTGAGGTGCCGTTGCTGGCGGGCCGACCACGGATCAGAAACCTTAGAAAAAGCAAACGTGGGGGGCTTGTGATCCGTGTAGGCAATAAAAGAGCGGCCCTCCAAAAAATAACGGAAATGGCGAACAGCTAAATAGAGGGCCAGGAGCTCCCTGTCGAAGGCACTGTATTTCAGCTCAGGTCGAGTAAGCTGCCGGCTGAAAAATGCCAGAGGCTGCCAGTGACCATTGACCTGTTGCTCTAAGACCCCACCCACCGCCACGTCTGAGGCGTCCACCGTCAGGGCCGTGGGGGCAGAGGAGCGGGGGTGCACGAGCATGGTGGCGTTGGCGAGGGCCAGCTTGACCGCATCAAAGGCCGCCTCGGCAGCTGTGGACCAGACCAAGTCAGTGGGATTACCCGCGAGGCATTGAAAAAGGGGCGCATGATCCGAGCTGCCGCAGGCACGAACCGGTCATAAAAATTCACCATGCCCACGAATTCCTGCAAGCCCTTGATGGTGGTAGGGCGGGGAAAAGAACGGACGGCGTCCACCTTAGCGGGCAAAGGAGTGGCACCGGCCGGTGTGACCCGGTGACCCAGGAAATCCACCGAGGACAGGCCAAACTGGCATTTGGACGGGTGGAGGATCAGGCCGTGGTCCTGCAGCCTTTGGAACACAGTACGAAGGTGGACCAGGTGCTCTGGGACCGAACGACAAGCAACCAGAATGTCATCGAGATAAATAAACACAAAAGACAACCCGTGACCCACATGATCCATGAGACGCTGGAATGCCTGAGCCGCGTTTTTGAGACCGAACGGCATCCTCAACCACTCAAATAACCCAAACGGAGTAATCGTAGCCGTCTTGGGAATGTCCGGTGGGTGGACGGAGATCTGATGATATCCCCGCACCAAATCGATCTTCGAGAACACCGTAGCGCCCTCGAGGCTGGCTGAGAAGTCCTGTATGTGAGGGATCGGATAGCGGTCAGGCCGGGTGGCAGCGTTAAGACGCCGGTAATCCCCACATGGTCTCCACCCCCGATGCTTTGGAGACCATATGCAAGGGGGAGGCCCACGGGCTGTCTGAAGGACGAACAATCCCCAGCAGTTCCAAATTCAGGAACTCCTCCCGAGCCATGGCCAGCTTGTCCGGAGGCAGGCGCCGAGCCCGGGCGAATACAGGCAGCCCCTCGGTAGGGATGAAGTGGACGACACCGTGCTTAGCGGAAGAGACATCGAACCGCTGTATGAGGAGCTGCGGGAATTCGGCGAGGACCGCAGCGAACTGATCGGGAGCCGCGGTGATGGCCCGGATCGATGGGCAGGGTGAGGTGGCAGGTGGAGGAGTAGCAGCCTCCACGCAGTTAGCTGAGGGTTGCAGGCCCTTCCCGCGGACGTCTGCGACAAACGAAAAAGCCCAGAGGAAATCCGCGCCCAGGATGGCCTGGCCCACGTCGGCAACGATGAAATCCCAATGGTAGGTCTCGGACCCGAAGGACAGGGACATGACCCTCTTGCCGTAGGTGCGGATGGGACTGCCATTGACCGCAATGAGGGACGGACCTTTCCTACCTGCTCGAACTTCGCAGCCGTAGGGAGGCACGATGCTAACGACAGCTCCCGTATCGACCAGCAAAACGGTGCCGGTACCTCGATCCGTGACGTCAGACGGCCGATCGAGACTGCCTCTATATTCGATCGGCCGAGGCATTTCCCGGAAAGGTACACGGGGCCCTGCAATTTCGGGCTTCACCGCCCCACCGCTTGTGGAAAAAACACCAGCCGCACCTGTGCGGCTCTGTTGTTTGGGCCCGCTGCAAAATGGCGGGCACTGCAGCTCCGTCTTGGCGGGCTTTTTGTAAAATGGCGGCCGATGCGCCACCATCTTGGCCGCGCGGCCGGTCGCTCCTAGGCCTTGAAACCCGATTTACCGAGTCGTCTCCCGTCGAGTCCTCCGTTACGAGCGTGTCAGCCTTCTCCGCGAACGCCACCGGGTCTTCGAAGGAGACGTCCGCCAAAACTAACCTGACGTCCCGGGGCAATTTCTCCCGGAATGCCGCTTCAAACATCATGCAAGGTTGGTGGTCGCCGATCAAGGTTAGCATTTCGGTCATCAGGACAGACAGTAGCCGATCCCCCAGCTCCGGTAAATGCAGGAGCTTCAGGGCCCGCTGGTTTTGGCTAAAACCAAAAGTCCTCAGCAGGAGCTTCTTGAGCCCCTCGTATTTCTCGGTTTGGGGGGGGCTGGTCAGGTACCGTCCCACCCGCGCGGCCACCTCGGGCTGTAGGCAGCTTACCAAGTGGTGGAACTTCTCTTGGTCCTCCGAGACTTTTCTGAGGTGAAACTGGGCCTCTGCCTGCACGAACCACAGGTGCGGTTGGTGGGCCCAGAACGTGGGCAGGTGAACGCAGACCGCTTTCGGCTGCCCACTGCTCGCTCCTTCTTGCGACATGTTCTTGTGGTCGTTGATCACGTCGGGGTCACCAATGTGGCGAGTCTGGAAGCGGATGTGTGTTGCAGACGGAGTTTATTGCATGGGCAAACTCCGTGACAATCGCAACACTCAAAACTGTAGACAACCAACAAACGTCTTCATCAGACGGAGTTCAACACTAGACTGCTTGTCCCTCCCGCGCTGGCACGCCCCGTGACATCGCTAGCCAATCCCTATGTCCCTACAATATATTCAATTTCTTATCAGTCTGGTGAATATGTGTGAGTATGTGCAGTGTACTTTTGTAAAATAAAGAAGACCCACACTGGCAACAAACAGTGTGTACTAGGGTTACCAACTGTCCCGTATTAACTGGGACATCCCGTATTTTGGGCTAAATTGTTTTGTCCGGTACTGGACCTCTCTTGTCCCGTATTAGGCCCGGACGGCACTGTGGGTCTGGACACATTCGACCCCGACACTGTAGGCCCCAATGCTGTCGGCCCGGACACAGTAGCCCGGGGGCCGCTGCAATCCCTGACAGTGTAGGCCCGGGCGCTGCCAAACGGAGGTTGCATAGCAACCCGCCTCTTGGCCCGGGCGGCCACCATTGGTGGGGTGGGAGCACGTGGCTGCTGGCTGGGAGAGGTCACGTGGGGCACGGGGTGGTGACGTCACCTTGCCCCATATTTGGGAGTGAGGAAGTTGGCAACCCTAGTGTGTACTGAAAACCTGTGCTTGTTTCTATCTGGAAATGTTTTTTATTGCAAATAACATTATTGAAGCTGAAGAAACAGAGGATGATGATCAAGTGCAGGTAAGAACACAAAACATGGCCTTGCAGGAACAATCGAAATCCATTCTATAAACTGGCATTGGTCCTGAAGTTTATGAAACGCACCCCAGAGAAAGCAAGGAATGTTTCATTTGCTACTGTTCTTTCAAAACTTGATCCACTTTCTAACCAAATGCATGCATGTAAGAAGAGCTTGACCAGTGGCGCATTACTTGTTTACCACGATACAAATCGCGAGTTATAGTAAGCTTGTGATGCATCTAGTTGTGGGGTAGGAGCTGTGATTTCACATGTAATGGAACATTGACAAGCGAAGTCTATAGCATTTGCATCACGCACACTTACCAAGAGTGAGCGTAATTATGCACAAATCGAGAAAGAAGCCCTTGGTTTCATCATTGGGATCAAGACATTCCATCAGTATCTGTTGGGTAGGAAATTCCCCCTGGTTACTGACCACTTCTCGCTATTCTTGGTCCTCGGTCAGCAGTACCTACAACGGCAGCCTTGGTGATGCAGCGCTGGGCAGTTCTCCTGTCACAGTATGACTACAGCATTGAATACCGCAGCTCAAAAGAAAATGATATCGCTGACGCATTGTCACATTTGCCTCATGAAGAATCAGATGTGGGCACAGAAGGTGCTATCGATGTCACAGAAGCAGTGGACAATGACTTTCCAGTCACAGCAGCTGAAATTGTTGCTGAAACTCCAAAGGACACGGTGCTAAAACAAGTATACGAACAAACTTAGTGTGGATGGTCAGAAATAAAACCATGTACTAATGACCTAAAACCTTAGCACAATAGATGGCATGAACTGAGCAAGGGTGTATTAAATGGGGTCACAGAATATTAGCACCCAATTGATCAAGACAAAGATTACTTAAAGAACTCCACAGTGAACACACAGATATTTGGGAATGAAGTCCACAGCCAGAAGTTGCATGCATTGGCCAGGATTGGACAATGACATAGAAGCAATGGCAAGCAAATGTAGTACCTGTCAGAATTGTAGAGGCAGGCCTGCCCAAACACCTTTGTAGTACCTGTCAGAATTGTAGAGGCAGGCCTGCCCAAACACCTTTGCAAAAATGGCCTTGGCCGAATAGATATTTTCAGAGGATTCATGTGGATTTTTGTAAACACGGGAATAATAATGTTCTTGTTTTGCTGGATAGCCACTCAATGTAGATTGAGGTGGTACATGTGGGTACAAACACAACAACAAAAAGAACAATAGACGCATTGCAGTCTATCTTTGCTTGTCATGGATTACCTGAAGAGCTTGTCTCTGACAACGGCCCCCAATTTCGTGCTGCACTGTTCCAAACTTTCATTAAGCTAAATGGTATCAAGCATTCCTTAGTGCCAACTTACCATCCGGCATCTAACGCCACAGCCGAAAGATTCAGTCAGGATAGTCAAAGGAGCTCTCAAGAAACAAGTTCTTGAAGGGAATTCAAAATTCAGTATGTCACAGCGGCTAGCTAGTTTCTTACTGATATATCGTACCACACCACAATCTACCACAGGGCATATGCTAGCTGAACTTCTCATGAAAAGAAAGCTCAGAATTAGACTGAGTTTGGCTCAACCTAACCTATCTCTTAAGGTTGAACGCCAATAATCTGATCAAAAATGTCATTCTGGTGGAAGTAAAAAAGAACGTAGGTTCAATGCACATGATCAGGTAGGTCCGTGTTCTCAGCCCACGTTACAAAGCAAACAAATGGGGGTGGGAACAGTAGTTGAAGTGTGTGGTACCAGGAGGCACTTGGTACAAATTGGAGGACGTGTTAGAAGTGTGCACATAAACCATATGATCAAAGACCAAAGCATAGACGATCTGTCAGACATTGGTATTATTCCAAGTTCAGATGTAAAATCAGAATCTGCAAAGAAAGTAGAGACAAAGGTAAATGATCCTGAACTTGGCTCATCTTTCGAACCACAACCTGACACTCCTCCTAAACAACTCAGGAGATCAGAAAGTGCGTAAACCAGTCATCAGATTAAATTTATAAAATTATTCTTGTTTGTCTAATTTACAAGCTATTTTACTTTCTAAGGGAAGAGCAGTGTAGTCTTTATAATGGCAACTGTGACTTTAAGAGCTGAGTACTAGAATGATATGATTTGTGTCATGTGATATATTAATATCTTATCAGTTTGGTGAATATGTGTGAGTACGCGCAGTGTACTTTTATAAAATAAAGAAGACCCACACTGGCAACAGCGTGTACTGAAAACCTGTGCTTGTTTCTATCTACATGCTGAAGCCGTAATATCTTACAGCAACCAGTCAGAATATCTTCTACCGTGCATTGTGGAAGTTTATTGGAGTATTTGGTGACATGCCAAGAAATTTGAAGCTTTTAACTCTTCACCAGCAACCCACCAATAAAAACTGGTGCAATGCAACTGAATGCAACGACTAGTGCTACTGGATGGTAGTCACTGTGGGAGGCCACCATGCTCATTGGTCTAATAGATGCCCTTTTGTAGCAGGTGGAACATTGGACAGCAGAAGTGAGAGGATGAAGGTATCTTGAACACTTCAACCTTTGGACCATTCAAGTCTCTAGCATTGGGCCAAGGTATATCGACTGGGCTGAGCTCTTCAACGAGTTGTAAAATATTGATGACAATCTTAGAACAGCCAAACATATAGAAGCAGGAGCAAGCCAAACACAATTGGCTGGTGTTTAGTTAGATTGTGGCGATTTTAAGTGTTATTTCCCTTCTCTGACCAAAATGTCCTAAAATCGGAGAATGGACATTTTCCTTTTCCTCGAGTTTGCTGAGATGAGAGATGATGGGTGGGAAGGCTCATGGTCTTCTGAAGGTAATTGTTAGGATAGTTTGAGATAATTGTGTACATCCTTGGAGAGATTGAGGAGTCATGTATATATATATGTGTGTATATATATATATACGAATATATGCATATCGGTATGAATTAGGATGGTGATGGACCACTTGGCAACTGAAACCATTCTGCCATTCAATATGCTCATGGTTGATCTGACTGTAACAACTTCATATTCTTCCCACCCCAATGATCTTGCAATTCCCTTGAATATCAAGAACCCATCTTACTCAGGCTTACAAATATTCAAAGACCTCCCTTTGAGGAAGAGAGACTCACCATCTTTAAGAGAAAAATAAAATCACTTATTAAATTATTTTAAACAGGAATGGTAAACAGAAGTTCGAGTGAGGAGAAATCGTCTTGAGATTAGGAGCGGAGTTTCACTGAACATCTATAAGGAACTTGACCAGGCAGATGTGGATGTGGTGGATCCACAGGCAGATGTGGATGTGGTGGATCCACAGGCAGATGTGGATGTGATGGATCCACAGGCAGATGTGGATGTGGTGGATCCACAGGCAGATGTGGATTTGAAGCTTCTCCTGACTGGATTCTCTGGAGCCAAGAGTTGTGGTTTCAAAAATAAGAAGTTGGTCATTAAATTCAGAGAAGGGAAGAATTTCTTCACCCAAAGATTAATTAATCTTTGGAATTAGACAATAGACAATAGGTGCAGGAGTAGGCCATTCGGCCCTTCGCGCCAGTATGCCATTTAATGTGATCATGGATGATCATTCACCCAATTCTTCACCCAATGGAATTTGGTTCAAGTATATTTAAGATAGAGATGAGTAGAATCTCAGTAGATGGGGTTAGTGGTGTGGAGACACAAGAGACTGCAGATGCTGGAATCTGGAGCAAAAACAAAATGCTGAAAGGACTCAATCGGTCAAGCAGCTTCTGTGGAGGCAGAGTGTCAACCATCCCTTTGCATCCACAGATGCTGCTTGACCCACTGAGTTCCTCCAGCAGTTTGTTTTTTGCTCTATCAGATTAGTGCAGGAGCATGGCACTGAGGTAAATCTCATCCATGAATTTATTGAATAGAGGAGAGGCTCAAGGGGCAGAATGGCCTCCTCTTTCTCATGAAGTGTTACTGTCTTTCTGCAGTGATACGGCAAACACCTTGCAAGTGCCATCACTTCCATTGAGATCAGCAGGAAATTGATCTTGGAGTTTAAGGTTTCATCAGCAGTGATGTAACCCAATCTGTTTGGCCTGCGTTTCTGTTCCCTCGAGTTCACAGCCACACATCTACACTGATTCCATGGTCCCTCCTGTTTCAAATGCTGAAAATCTGAAATAAAACCAAAAGTGGTGGGAATATTCAGGAAGTTAGGCAGGTTTTGTGGTGAGAGGAACGCCCATGTTTCAGGTTGATAACCTTTCATCAATTCCAATTCTGATGGTGCCGTCAAGGACACAGAATCATGGAGTCATAAAGCAGAGAAATAAGCCCTTTGGTCCAACTTGTCCACATTGACCAAGGCGCTGAACCGAGCTTTCCTGCTTTCCTGCTTCTGGCTCATTTTCCTTCATAAGGACCTGAAACACGGACTCCAGTTCTCTTTCCCTCGATGCTGCTTCACTAGCTGAGAATTTCTAGCATTTTATGCTCCCTTCTTTTAATTGATCTGATTTTTAATTAAATGCATCTAAGATATTACTGGCAAAATCGTAGTGGTATTGAGCTTCATGTTTAAACATACTGTGATAAAACCTTCACAGGAGATGTCGTTACAGCTCAATGCAAGTTGAAAATGTTTCCCTAATTCAGTTTTGAATTTACAAGGGTCTATTTCGGGAGTGTACAATGTTTAATCTGCTGCCCAGGATTCTTTGACTTGGTGCTGCACGAATGATGTGAGTGAGGGTTGCAATCTAATCTGGGTTGGGGTCAGATGATTGAGAGGACACTGTGGCAGCTCGAGTGGTTCGATGGGGTCTGCCTCCTGTTACTGCTGCAGTCTGTAAGACTGTCTGAAACGTTATCAGTTGCTCTCAACCCTCTTAATGAGGATGTTTCACTAAAGGACCATGTGTTCTGACACAGATTAATTTGTTGTACATTATTATGGAGGTTTATAGGACCAGTTTGGCAAAGTGTAGCAGTTTTGTAAATATTCAGTGTTGTAGCAAGATCATTGTTCTATTGAGCACCTGCTGGGTGCAACTTACAGGTGGTCACTAAGCTCCATGGGTTCTGTTCCATAGACATCTGAGGTCACTTTGTCTACGTCAGAAAGTACTTGCAATCACTCCACAGTAACCAGACAGTGAGGTGATGAATGATGCTGATGTGGCCAATTGACATGAGCATTTATTCATTGTCTTTCGCTGCCTGCCTGCAATGGTACAGTCAGGCCATCCAGGCTCAATGGCTGGTTTCAACCAGCTTGGGGTGTGAGTGGAGTAGAAACCAAGAAACTTTGAAGAAGGGTCCTGACCCAAAACGTCACCTATCCATGTTTTCCAGATATTCTGCCTGGCCTGCTGAGTTACTCCAGCACTCTGTGTCCTTTTGGAGTTTGAAGTTTCAGTTGCTGTAACATTGTTTAATAGATTATCATCGCAGAAGTGTCATTAGAAGCGGTTACTTGTCAATTTCCAAAGAAACCCTCTGACATGGTCTCCCGTGGTGAAACTGTAATCCCGCATTGTTAAGAGACAATGGTGTCTGATTAGTGCAGGTTTGTTTTCAAGACTGGTTCTCATTTGATTTTAATTTTGGGAGCTCCCTTGTGCATGTGGAGTATCTATAGGTCAGGTGCTCCTATGTACAGGTGGCAATAAGTAAGGACCTGTCATTTAGTTCTTTACCTAAACCGTTCCATCGCGTCACCCGGCGGTGGCATTGATCGCTGCACTTCCAGCCTCCCACCAGGCACAGCGCTGTATTTGGTTATGATTACAATGCTTATTGACATTAGAAATGATCAAATCTCACATTAAACCAAGTTGGCATCGGTATTCAGATTAATCGAAAGAAGGGTCTCGACTCGGAACGTCACCCATTCCTTCTCTCCAGAGATGCTGCCCGACCCGCTGAGTTACTCCAGCACTCTGTGTCCATGTTCTCCAGAGATGCTGCCTGTCCCGCTGAGTTACTCCAGCATCTTGTGTCTATCTTCGGTTTAATCTTGGTGAACTTGATACCAACTCTCATCTGCCTGCACATAATCAATATTCCTCCATTCCCTGCCTATCCAAATAAATGCCCCCAAACAGGTTTCCTGTCATACCACCTGAAATTAATAAGGACCATTGTTCACTGTGTCTCGTGTTAAGCAGGAGTAGGAAATCTACCTGGAATTATTGCTTTTACAGTGAATTTAAGGATTAGGATTAGGATTAGGATCAGGCTAAAGCATGACCTTGCACTTTGTCCACTGCCCATCCATTCCTCTTGGCTCATTACATACACAGGCCAACTAGTTTTGCCTTGTCTACCACCCATCAGAGTATGGGAGCTCCATTGAACACAAGGTTCTGTGTGAAAATACTTGTCGATGCCTCACTCAAATCTCTAGCCTCTTGCGTTGAGTTTGTGGCACAATGGGATCACATCTCATTTCCTCAAAGTCCAATGAGCATTCGTTCAAACCGCCTGTGAGATCGCTTTCTCCACCCCACCCCCTCACTTCATTCCCCTTCTCTGGAATCTACACCAAAGCAGAGAACGATCAACCAATTCCCAAGGGTTGGTGTCCTCTCTAAATACCAGTATCACATTTCATTGCAATACTGTTTTTAAAAAAGCTTTTATATTTCATTTGGTTATTATATAATCATTTCCATTAGAACTTCAATCACAATGATGGTAACATACTTGTGAGGATCAACCTGTTCGATTGGAGTGGGCCAGAGCACTCAGTGAATAAGAGCATTTTGTTGCAGAAGTGATTTGTGACAAAGTGGAGCTGATGCTCTGAAAACCCTCAGCTCATCGGCCAAGGATATCTCTTCTTTCACTCGTGCATTCAATGCCCAATCATGGTGACCAATAGTGGTGCTTTGTTGTGAAAAGATTGCTCCATTCGATTACAGGCCAGGTATTGCATATTCAGGTGCAGCTCTCAGTTAAGGTGTTGCATGATTAAACACACCGTGTGTTCAGGAAAAAGCTCAGCTGTTCAGGCTGCCACTGTAGAAAGAGAAGCAATGTTGCCGAGCATTAAAAAGGGGGCAAGACCAGGCCATTCAGCCCTCGTCCCTGCTCAGCCATTAAATAAGATCATGGCTGTTCCCTTACCTCTGCATCACCTCCCTGCACTACAACACTCTCTGGGCTCTACTATGTAATTTCCATGCGTTATAACTCTGTGACTAATTCTAGCCCCAATTCACTTAAAATCTTAAAACCTGTCCATCTCTGACCTGGGTTCATTCGGCATCTGAACCACCACAGTCCTGTTGAGTGGGCACTACAAAGTCTCACTCCATCAAATTCTGCCCCCCTCTGTTCGGAATGGCTGATGTGATCCCTTATTTTGGGACTGCCCCCCTTCCCTGGGTCCAGATCCTTGCTGCCCTTTGTTTCCTTCTTGTTGGGACCCAATGTAAGTGCACCCATGGGACCACTCTACATGGGAGGTTAGCTCGCAGCAGAGAGTGGAGAGATTGGTTAATGGTGGTGTAGAGCAACTCAGCGGGTCAGGCAGCATCTCTGGAGAACATGGATAGGTGACGTTTCACAGAGTGCTGGAGTAACTCAGCGGGTCAGGCAGCATCTGTGGAGAACATGGATAGGTGACGTTTCACAGAGTGCTGGAGTAACCCAGCGGGTCAGGCAGCATCTCTGGAGAACATGGATAGGTGACGTTTCACAGAGTCTGGAGCAACTCAGCGGGTCAGGCAGCATCTCTGGAGAACATGGATAGGTGACGTTTCACAGAGTCTGGAGTAACTCAGTGGGTCAGGTAGCATCTTTAGTTTAGTTTAGTTTAGAGATACAGCATGAAAACAGGCCCTTCGGCCCATCGGGTCCGCGCTGTCCAGTGATTCCCGCACATTAACACTATCCTACACCCGCTAGGGACAATTTTTACAATTATACCAAGCCAATGAACCTACATACCTGTACATCTTTGGAGTGTGGGAGAAAACCGAAGATCTCGGAGAAAATCCACGCGGGTCACGTGGAGAACATACAGGCTCCGTACAGACAGCACCCGTAGTCGGGATGGAACCCGGATCTCCGGCACTGCATTCACTGTAAGGCAGCAACTCTACCGCTGCGTCACTGTGACCGCCCTCTGGAACATGGATAGGTGACGTTTCACAGAGTGCTGGAGTAACTCAGCGGGTCAGGCAGCATCTCTGGAGAACATGGACAAATAACATTTCAAGTCATGACCATTTTCTCCAGAGATGCTGCCTGACCTACTGAGTTACTCCACCACTCTGCGTCTATCTTCTGTACGGTTTTACCTTCTAGAACATATTTGTAGAACAAAGATCTCTCCATGTGTTTGCAGATCAGGTATCGAATATTCTGCAGGTCAGGCAGCATCTGTGAATGGACAGATGATATTTTGAATCGAGAACCATCTGCTGACTGGTCAGTCTGTCCCTTCGTAAAAGTGCCTGGTTTGCTGAGTTCTGGCATGTTATTGTTTGCTTGGGTGAAGGTATAAATAAGCTGACCATGATCTCACAGAAACGAGGAAGAGTGTGGGGCTAATTGCCTCCTCCTTCCTTGCATTCTCATGTACTTGCGAATCTCCAGTTCTCCCGAACTGTAGGCTTTAACCACATTAAACAAACATTGTGCGAGGGTGTGAGTCTCCTTTCTTTTAATTGTCGTGCTTTGAATTGAGTTATGTGTGCTACCAAAACGACATTCAAATCGACTTCAGCAAGCGACATATTGAATTAGAGCTGATGTGTGGGTTAGGAACTATTGAAATGGATTCTTTCACAAATTCAATTAATCTTCCAGCAAATTCACCGACTGAAAAACTCTGTGTCAGAACATTTGCACACAGTAGAACAAAAACCCCACGACACAATGTTCTTAACTATTAATGGAATATTTTGGGTAGAAACACTTCGCCAACATTCAGGATTGCCCTGGAGTTTTCAAAAAATACTCTACATGGGGGTGGGATGGGGTGGGATAGGGTGGGGTGGGGTGGGATGAGGTGGGGTGGGGTAGGATGGGGTGGGATGGGATGGGATAGGGTGGGGTGCGGTGGGATGGGGTGGGGTGAAAGGCCTTTACTGGATCATTGGCTGCTCAGTACAGCTGGGAAACTTGGTGAGCTGCTCCCTCACCTGTTACCTTGCTGCGGTTCACAAGAAGCCACCACTTTCAGCTGCTGGCCACGCCATCTGGTCTGATTTGCCCAACTACCCTCATGCAGAAATAATAGAGAAAAACATCTCTGGGCTCAGGTAACATCAGATTCCTGGACGAGTTGAAGGGTCTAATTCGAGAGTGATTTTATGTACACCTCGCTTCTGGTGAAGGCAGCAAGCTTTGGTTAACTTACTCCAACACAGCTGGGCTACCTTGTGACCTGACCCACCCTCTCCTCCATCTCCTGGTGATACAAATCTTGTGCCCCTTACACTGTTACCTTTCAGCCACCTGTTACTTTGCCATTAGCTCTTCACCAATCTCCCTCCGCAACCAAGTGGCCACAAGAACGTACGGGTATGTAGGTTAATTTGACTGGGTAAATGTAAAAAAAATTGTCCCTAGTGTGTGTAGGATAGTGTTAATGTGCGGGGATCGCTGGGCAGCGCGGACTTGGTGGGCCGAAAAGGCCTGTTTCCGCGCTGTATATAATAATAATAATAATAATAATAATAATGCATTTTATTTATATAGCACTTTTCATATACTCAAAGACGCTTTACAGAGATTTAGAGAACATAGGGAAATGAATAAATAGATAAATAAGTAAATAAGTAAATGAACAGAGAAAGGAGACAGAAGGTGAGGTGACCTTCAGTGGTTGAAGGCAGTGCTGAACAGGTGAGACTTCAGCGATGTTTTGAATGTGGTGAGTGTGGAGGAGTCTCTAACGGTTTGGGGTAGTGAGTTCCATAGGGTGGGAGCAGCGATGGAGAAAGCCCTGTCCCCCCAGGATCTGAGTTTGGTCCGGATGGGGGGGGACAGGAGATTGGCAGCAGCAGAGCGGAGGGTGCAGGTGGGAGTGTGCCTGTGGAGGAGGTCAGTCAGGTAGGATGGGGCCAGGTTATGGAGGGCTTTGTAGGTTATGAGGAGGATTTTGTACTGGATTCTCTGGGGGATGGGGAGCCAGTGGAGTTTGTAAAGGACGGGGGTGATATGGTCACGGATCGAGGTGTGGGTGAGTAGACGGGCAGAGGAGTTTTGAATGTATTGAAGTTTACTGATGATTTTTGAGGGTGCGCCATAGAGGAGGCTGTTGCAGTAGTCCAGACGGGAGGTGATGAAGGCGTGGATGAGGGTTTCTGCAGCTGTGGAGGAGAGGGATGGACGGAGACGGGCAATGTTTTTGAGGTGGAAGAAGGCTGTCTTTGTGATGTGTTTGATGTGTTTGTCGAACGAGAGGGTTTGATCAAAGATGATTCCAAGATTCCGGATGTGAGGGGAGGTGGATACTGGGAGACCATCAATGTTGAGGATGAAGTTTTGGGTGGATTTGGTGAGCGTTTTTGGACCAATGATGATGATTTCAGATTTGTTGCAATTGAGTTTGAGGAAATTTGATTGAAGCCAAGATTTTATTTCAGTGATGCAGTTTGTCAGTGTAGAGTGTGTGGTGGGGGAGATTGACTTGGTGGAGATGAGGAGCTGGATATCATCGGCGAAGCAGTGGAAGTTGAGACCATGACGGCGGATTAATTGACCAAGGGGGAACAGGTAGAGGATGAAGAGGAGGGGGCCAAGGACTGAGCCTTGGGGGACACCTTGGGGGAGGGGAGCGGTGGGGGATTTACAGTTGATAATGGAGATGAACTGGTGTCTGTCAGAGAGGTAAGATTTGAACCAGGATAGGGCTGTGCCGGTGATGTTAAGGGAGGTTTCAAGTCGGGTGAGGAGAATGGAGTGATTTATGGTGTCAAAGGCGGCGCTGAGGTCAAGTAGGATGAGGATGTTGAGGTTGCCAGCGTCGGAGGAGAGGAGAATGTCGTTTGTGATTTTGAGGAGCGCAGTTTCAGTACAGTGGTTTGAGCGGAATCCGGATTGGAAAGTTTCATACAGGTTATTGGTAGAGGTGGTATTTGAGTTGGGAAGCTACAGCACGTTCCAAAACTTTGGACAGAAAGGGTAGGTTGGAGATTGGTCTGAAGTTGTTTGGGGTGTCAGGGTTTAGACCAGGTTTTTTCAGAATGGGGGTGACAGCAGCGATTTTGAGGGATGGCGGGACGATGCCAGTGGACAGGGAGGAGTTTATTGTTGCAGTGATAAGTGGAGAGAGAGCAGGAAGGCAGGCCTTGACAAAGCTGGAGGGGATGGGGTCCAGAGAGCAGGTGGCAGTTTTTATTCCTGTGAAGAGGTCAGAGAGGTCGGTGGTGGAGATTGGGGAGAACTGAGGCAGGGGTTGACAGGATAAGGGGGGGCAGGTGGTTTGAGGGGGAGCAGGTGCGTTGGTGGTTAAGGTGCTGTAGATGCTGTCTATTTTGCTTTGGAAGAATGAAAGGAAAGTGGTGCATTTGTCAACTGTGAATGATTGGGAGATGGTGTCCAGGGGGCTGAGGAGTTTGTTTATTGTAGAGAAGAGTGTTTTTGGGTTTCCGGAGCCAGAGTGAATTATTTGAGAGTAGTAGGTGGAGTGGGCGCGGGAGAGGGCATCTTTGTAGTGCTGCAGGTGGTCTTTGTAGGCTTGGGAGTGAATTGTGAGACCTGTTTTGTTGCGGAGTCTTTCAAGTTGGCGGGCATGAGTTTTCATCATGCGGAGTTCAGGGGTAAACCAGGGAGCAGAGTGGGTGAAGGAAACTGTTTTGGTTTTTATAGGTGCAAGCTGGTCGAGGCAGGAGGAGAGAGTGTGGTTGTAGTAGTCAGTGATATATGATATGATAAGAACGAAGCCTGCCCTAACAATTCTGTCTTCCTACTTCCCATTCGTCCCACCACAGCTCCCTCAGGACAAAGTCTTGGAGTTTGCTGAGTCTCGCCATCTCTCCATGAAGGATGGAGAGTGGTCTTGACAGAGTGGGTGAGGGGAGGACCTTTCCTTGTGCAGAATATCTACATCAGAGGGTCACCAAGAGTGTTCATTCTTGAAGGCTTGTTAATGTTTGCAAATATAAACAAGAAGCTGCAGAAATTAGTTTACAAAAATAGACACAAAGTACTGGAGTGATTCAACAGGTCAGGCACCATCTCTGGAGAACATGGAAGAGTGATGTTGTAGGTCAGGATCCTTTAAACTGATTGTAGGGGGGAAGAAAACTGGAAGAGAGGAGTGGCAGGCCAAAGCCTGGCAGCTAATAGGTTGTCAGCCATGATCACAGTGAATGGCGGTGCTGGCTCAAAGGGCCGAATGGCCTACTCCTGCACCTATTGTCTATTGAAATGTATAAACAAGGAAATGCAAATGCTGGTTTACAAAAAGGACAAAGTGCTGGAGTAACTCACAGGCCAGGCAGCATCACTAGAGAACAAGGAGATAACCTCTCTTCAAGTGCTCGGTCCCAAATCCTTGAATCATCTTTATTCCCTTGCCCAAGTGAGTTTTTCCTGTAACTGTCATACAAAGGAGTTAAAAGAATCATGCTTTATTGCTCTGATGAAATTCTCACAGAACAGTCCAGGAATTCTGACAGCTTTCTGTCTCGGAGTGTGAGACCACAGATCAACTTGCCTTTGATTGAAAGATCAGGAACTGCTGTTAATGGCGAACAAAAGGAAACCTTGTTGAGTCCTTGTTGGAGTGAAGGACAATGTCTCAGTGAAGGTCCTGCAGTCTGCCTTGTCATGTCACGAAAGCAGTCCTTTTCTCTTTCCCAGCTCTGAGGGAGGGTCTTTGATTTGAAACATTAACTCTTTCTCTTTCTCTGCTGATGCTACCTGACCTGCTAAGTATTTTCTTCCATTTTCATTTCAGATTTCCATCATAATTATTTTGATATTCATAAGTCATAGGAGCAGAATTAAGCCATTTGGCCCATCGCGTCTACCACTCATGGCTGATCTATCTACCCCTCTCAACTCCATTCACCTGCCTTCTCCCCATTAGCTTCTGTTCGCATATATGGAGAGGGGCTACCAGCACAGCCTCTGTCAAACCCTCCAAACCCTGCCATTGGGGATATCGTGCATGCTCCAAGCGGGCACCAACAATGGAGGGGCCACCATCTCTCCCCTCCACCCCTGTCAGGCACCTGTTCATCTGTGGCAGTATCTGTCAGCCTCACATTGGCCTCACCAGCCTTCCTGGCACCTACAGAACTGAAACGGGACTGGGTTAGCCTCAATCCCAAGGGACTGCTGAAGAGGAGGTGTGAGGAGGGGTAGTTAGCATCACGGAGGACATTGCCCAAATCCTTCTCTGATTTGCCACCTTGCACATTAGCTCATCCCACTCTTAATTATTGTAAGATAAAATAACACAGTTGTATTCTTAGTTTCAAAACCAAACATCCCAATTTGACATTCATGAGCGTTTTTGCCAATTTGTGAACTGATTAGAAGCTGCCAGTGGATTTGAGGAGCAACATCATGGATCAGCTTTGATCTCACTGGATGATGGAAGAGAGTCCAAGGGCTGAATGGCTTCCTCCAGCTCCTCTCCACCTTAAAAATCATTTTGGGATTCTCCATAAAATATTCTTGACCCCATGCAGTCTTTGCGGAGAGGAGAGGTTTCCAAAGATTCACACCTTCTTGTAAAGAAATTCTGCCTCGTTTCAACCCTGAAAAGCCCAACCCCTTACTTTGTGACTGTGGCCCTATAATATCACTGTGTCTAAATGAAAATCTAAATAAACTATAGATGCTGGAAATCTGAAATAAAAATAGATTATACTGGAACTGCAGGTTGGGTCAGTGAGATCATCTGTCATTGGTGTAAACTGAAGAGAGTGGAAGTCAAAGATTCTAGTTTCTCATCAGAGGCAAACCTGCCATCTCAAGAATCATCGGTGGCTCTAGTGTGTGAATAACCCTCCTTCACTGGGAGACGTCTGTAAAATGGAGACACAAGAGGCTGCAGATGCTGGAATTTTAAAGTTAAAAACCCCCCAAAGTGCTGGATTAACTCAGCAGGTTAGGCAGTATCTGTGGAATGAATGGACAGACAATGTTTTGGGGTGGGACCCTTAAGATTCGTATCCACCTATCAAGAATTCATCCAGTTGCATGTTTTACCTTTCACTCGATCCTTTGTTCTGAGAAAGATTACGTGGGTGCTGCTGGGGAGAGAGAGATCAGGAGATCATGTGTATGATACGGGATCTTAGAATGCAATGGGAATAGTGACTGCACGCAGAAGTGATGTTTGGTCAATACCTTATCCAGAAGGAAGCAGAACGCCACAAGAGGGAACGAGATACAAGATGCATGGGATAAATGAAAATGCCTTTGGAAGGAAGAGCAGAAGTTATTCAAGGAATGCAGACGGAAAAATGCTGTAGATACAGGAAATCTGAAATAAACATAGAGTGCTGAAAATTCACAGCAAGCCAGTTTGCATCTCAGGAGAGAGAAACAGAGTGAATAGTTTAAATCCGTGACCTTTTATCAGAAATACTGATCCAACATCTGTAGTGTGTTGTTTCAGGCAAACATCGCTCTTGCATTCTTGGTCAGAGCTGTCATCAGAGGGTAGGGCAGATCGTGGGATCACACCTGATCCTGGGTCCTGGGCACAACATCAAAGTCGATATCCATCATATTCTGTCAAAATGTTTGCATCCAATCTCAAAATCTCTCCTGGAGACAGTAACTGATCCCAGAGTATTTTCTACAAAGCAGGTCCTTTCCTTTTTAGCTCCCCATCAACATCACTAAAACAAATTCTAGGGACATCTCACATTGATGTCAGTAGGATATAACTATTTGCAAATTAGAATGTGACTTAATTTCACAAATGCTTCACTGGATGCAAAGTACATTCAGCAGGAGTCTCTATATAAATCTTTCTTTCCCAGGCATGTTTAAATTGTGGTGCTCCAAATGGAAAAAGCACACACTTCAACATTAATATTTAAGTTTCCAGTTATTATTCCACTAAAGTGCTTTAAAGAAACACTAGCCTGTGGTGGGGACCTTCCCAAATGTTGCCGTAAAATATTACTAGTTCTTTGTAAGTTAGAATAGTTGCCAGCAAATGGTAAATGCAGGAGGTGCCGCAGATACCATTTATTTCCGTTGAAAGTGTAAGTGGCTTCACTTAATGCTGATCAGGCTTTGTGGCAAAGCTGCGTTTGACAAGATGAGAGAGAGACCCCTGTGGCATATCTTAGCTGCCCCTCTAATTGGCCTTCATGAATATTTAATGAAACGGAGATGACATTCAATCAGTAGTCCTCAACACGAGGCACATAAGGCAACGGTACAGTTTCATTTATTGGAACCTGTAAACGGTAAATGGGAGAAAGTTGTTTGAACAATTATTAACGTGTGCTGGGGGAATTCTCAAGGAACCCAGGCTGCTACTCAGACAGATTAACCCTTTAGTTGGCCAAGGTAGCAAGAGAGACAGCACTCAAGGCAAGGCAAAGATTTTGTGTCAGATCTGGGACACCCATAAAAAAAACAAGGATTAACTCCAGCTTCAGAGCAGCTTTTCCTAAGATTTCAAATGCTTGCAGTTCACCGTTCAATTATTAATTGAAACATCTCCATATTTTTTTGCTGGAGTAGGCAAAACAAAGGGTAGACAAGAGCTTTTTGATGTACCAATTCTGACAGGGCCTTCAATGCCTAGAGAAGCACTCCAACCTGATTAACGTCCAGTGTAACAAATAGTTTCCAGCACATGTGACAGATTTATTTTCAGTGAGTAACCAAGAGAGGGAAGATTTTATTTTCCCCATCAGGGTCCCAGAATACTCTTCCTGTTCATGCTCTCCTTGGATGCTGCCTAACCCACTGAGTTCTTGCAGCATGTTGTGTCTTTCCAACACTAATTAAAATCCTTTAAAAGTAAAGGAACTGTTGTAACACAAACAATTTACTCATCGCATGAACCCACAAACATTGATGGGGTAGACGGAAGGTCAGAACCTTTTTTCAAGGATAAAAATGTCAAATACTAGAAGGCATAACTTTAGGGTGAAATAGTCAAAGTTTAAAGGAGATGTATGTGACACAACTTTTACACAGAGGATGTTGAGTGCCCATAATGTGCTGTCAGAGGTGGTGGAGGCAAATATGATAGTGGCATTTCAGAGACTTTAAGATGGGTACTTGGATATGCAAGGAATGGAGAGATAGAAATTATGTGCAGGTGGATAAATGTTGGTCTTGGCATCATGTTTGGCACAGACATTGTGGGCCAAGGGCCTGTTCCTGTGCTGTACCTAATGTGTTGTTTGAGAGGGATGGAGATGCTGACCAGGACATCAACCTTCTCCCATTTACCACTTACAAGCAGTGCCACAATGGCTTAGATAGTCACTGGCAAGTCAACAAGTGGTTTAACTTCTCACTCTATCTGAACCTAGATTTGATTTAGAAGATGTAGTCATCCTATCCAAGGAGACCTTCCATGTTGTACGACTCTATAGGACTTATTGACGAACAGCAAGGGATAATAAACCTGCTTCCATCATCTCTAGATGGTCAGATGGTCTGTTAGTTTCTATTGGTCTCGGATGACGATAGACAAGACAATAGACAATAGGTGCAGGAGTAGGCCATTTGGCCCTTCGAGCCTGTACGCACCGCCATTCAACGTGATCATGGCTGATCATTCTCAATAAGTACCCCGTTCCTGCCTTCTCCCCATACCCCCTGACTCCGCTATCCTTAAGAGCTCTATCCAGCTCTCTCTTGAATGCATTCAGAAAACTGGCCTCCACTGCCTTCTGAGGCAGAGAATTCCACAGATTCACAACTTTCTGACTGAAAAAGTTTTTCCTCATCTCCGTTCTAAATGGCCTACCCCTTATTCTTAAACTGTGGCCCCTTGTTCTGGACTCCCCCCAACATTGGGAACATGTTTCCTGCCTCTAACGTGTCCAATCCCTTAATAATCATATACGTTTCGATAAGATCCCCTCTCATCCTTCTAAATTCCAGTGTATACAAGCCTAGTCGCTCCAGTCTTTCAACATACGACAGTCCCGCCATTCCGGGAATTAACCTAGTAAACCCACGCTGCACGGCCTCAATAGCAAGAATATCCTTCCTCCAATTTGGAGACCAAAACTGGACACAGTACTCCAGGTGCGGTCTCACTAGGGCCCTGTACAACTGCAGAAGGACCTCTTTGCTCCTATACCCAACTCTTCTTGTTATGAAGGCCAACATTCCATTGGCCTTCTTCACTGCCTGCTGTACCTGCATGCTTCTTTTCAGTGACTGATGCACTAGGACACCCAGATCCCGTTGTACGTCCCCTTTTCCTAACTTGACACCATTCAGGTAATACTCCGCCTTCCTATTCTTACCACCAAAGTGGATAACCTCACACTTATCCACATTAAACTGCATCTGCCATGTATCTGCCCACTCACACAACCTGTCCAAGTCACTCTGCAACCTCATAGCATCTTCCTCACAGTTCACACTAACACCCAGCTTTGTATCATCTGCAAATTTGCTAATGTTACTTTTAATCCCTTCATTCAAGTCATTAACGTATATTGTAAATAGCTGCGGTCCCAGCACCGAGCCTTGTGGTACCCCACTAGTTACTGCCTGCCATTCTGAAAGGGACCCATTTATCCCCACTCTTTGCTTTCTGTCTGTCAACCAATTTTCTATCCATGTCAGTACCCTACCTCCAATACCATGTGCTCTAATTTTGCCCACTAATCTCCTATGTGGGACCTTGTCGAAGGCTTTCTGAAAGTCGAGGTACACCACATCCACCGGCTCTCCCCAGTCAATTTTCCTAGTCACATCCTCAAAGAATTCCAGAAGATTAGTCAAGCATGATTTCCCCTTCGTAAATCCATGCTGACTCGGAATGATCCTGTTACTACTATCCAAATGCCCCGCAATTTCGTCTTTTATAATTGACTCCAGCATCTTCCCCACCACTGATGTAAGACTAACTGGTCTATAATTTCCTGTTTTCTCTCTCCCTCCTTTCTTAAAAAATGGGACAACATTAGCTACCCTCCAATCCACAGGAACTGATCCTGAATCTATAGAACATTGGAAAATGATCACCAATGCATCCACAATTTCTAGCGCCACCTCGTTAAGTACCCTGGGATGCAGACCATCAGGCCCTGGGGATTTATCAGCCTTCAGTCCCTTCAGTCTACCCAACACCATTTCCTGCCTAATGTGGATTTCCTTCAGTTCCTCCGTCACCCTAGGATCTCTTGCCACTAGAACATCTGGGAGATTGCTTGTATCTTCCTTAGTGAAGACAGATCCAAAGTACTGGTTCAACTCGTCTGCCATTTTCTTGTTCCCCATAATAAATTCCCCTGCTTCTGTCTTCAAGGGACCCACATTTGACTTGATGGAAAGTAGATTTACTTGTTATCTGATAATCACAAATTCTAATCTGTTTGTACAGGTTGTCTTATTTTTGTATGTGGGGAGAGAACAAGTTACTGGAAAATAAGTGGGGGAATGTAGATTGCCTTGCTCCAAGAACTAGCTCCCAACCAATGAGCCAAATGGCCTCCGATGTAAGAAAATAAAATGTGACAAATCATGGGGCTATGTTGTGTTGATAATTTGACATCAAGGGAGATATTTTGCGATGAACGTAGTCTCACTAAGGTCATAAAAAAGATCAAACTTGTGATAGGTGTCACATTCCTATATATTTTAAGCTGCCTTTTAATCCTCTTACTATCTCTTTTTACTTATTGTACAATTGATTTCATGAGAACCCCTGCTGCATCTTTCACTTTCCATTCGGGAGGACAGAAACAGTTCTGTGCTCAGAATGGATGTACTGCCTCGGGCAATCCAGCGTTTGATTGCAGAAACCTCCTTCCCATTATGTCATTGGTGAATCTGACTCCATGATACACCAAAGGGATGTGGGTGAGGGCAATCACCAGTGGGGAGAACACCCTGAAAATGTGCTGCTGCTCTGAGTAAGGAGTCCCAGTCCCCACGGGGAGGTGCCAAGGAGAGGAGAGAGTCACAGCTCTCTGATGTTTGCCCCCTTGCTCAGTCTTGGACTTACCAATGCTGAGCCATGTACTGCCCTTCACTAGTGGGGCCTTTTGACCTGATCTCATGTCCTCTGCCTGTGTATTTTTTGATGTGGTCTTTTGGCCTTGTAACTTGACCATGATTCTAGCAAAGTCCTTTTGATTGTAACTTATTCCCGACTCTTGTGTCCTCTCTGCACTTGGGTCTTCTCTAGTCATAACTTTGTTACAATCGTGCCTCTTAAGTTCTTACATTGCAACAAGATCACTCAATCAGTGAAGTGATTTACTTCCAAGTCAGGTTGGTGTGCAACTTGAAGGAGAACCTGCAGATGGTGGTATTCCCACATGCTTGTCCCCACCACCTGTCTTTGGTGGTAGATGTTATGGGTTTGAGGTATGCTGGCAGAGTAACCTGCAATGTATTTTGTTAATGGTTCAAATTGCAGCCATTGAGCTGTGATATTCCCAAATGTCTGCCTCGTTCGCAGATGGAGGATGAAGTGCCATCAAGCAAGTAATTGAGGGCTTGCTTAAACTGAATGTTGGCCTCAAAAGATACAAACTCAGAACAGCAATGAGTGGAGTTCCAGAACTTACCCAATTGTGAAATGCTTGATAGAGTGGATGTGGAGAGAATGTTTCCACTAGTGGGAGAGTCTAGAACTGGAGGTCACAGCCTCAGAATTACAGGATGTTCCTTTAGGAAGGACATGAGGAGGAATTTCTTTAGTCAGAGGATGATGAATCTGTGGAATTCATTGCCACAGACGGCTGTGGAGGCCGTCAATGGATACTTTTAAGGCAGAGATGGATAGATTGTTGATTAGTACAGGTGTCAGGGGTTATGGGGAGAAGGCAGGAGAATGGGGTTGAGATAGAAAGATAGATCAGCCATGATTGACTGGTGGAGTAGACGATGAGCCAAAAGGCCAAATTCTGCTCCTATCACGTATGAGCTAAAGCAGAGACCATGTAATGGTCATGTACTCAACTCTTCCCACTGAGAGCTATTTTCATGGAGGCTGCTGAATATTTTAATAAACTGATCTGCATGTTTAATATGCAGGACTTTAGAGATCTGAGTATAGAGTATGAGTATTGAGTGTGAATTCTATTCATCAGTGTGGATGTTCACATTCTTTCCAAAGACTCTGAAGAGTATCCATGATGCACCTTTGACATTTATGCCACTCGCTGCTGCAAGGACAATGAAAATATGTTTCCATCAAATGGAGAGAAAGTTGGGGGAATTACTGTCACCATAATTAGATTAGGCCATTCAGCTGCACAAGCCTGTACTACATACAACAAGGCCACATTGGATCTGGTCTTGGCTCGGCTCCATTCTCGTCTTTCCAATAACACTGCCGCAACCTGTACCTGTGAATCCATCTTGGCATTGGGTGAAATTAATGTTTTTTACTGACTTTTCATGTTGAGTAAACCAAAGGTTATAACAATCTCCACATTTCAGACCTCTTATTCTGAAGCCTAAAACTGCTGAACCCTGGAAAAAGTAAACTGCTGGAGAAACTCAGCGGGCCAAGTATAACCCTGTCTGAAGAAGGATCCGGATCTGAAATGTCATCTGGGTATTTGGAGAATGTTGGGGAGGGGAGGTGGAATTTAGAAGTTGATGAAGATGCAAGAGGAACAATGAGATTGGGGTAGATGCATGACACAGTGGGCTGAAGGGCCTGTTTCCATGCTGTATGACTCTCTGACCCACCATGTCAGGCGTGAATGAAGCATTTCCAGTGAGCTTCACATGGTGCATGCATACAAAGGAAAGGCTGGCAACAATTTTGTCTGTGATCCACCAGCTCCATGGTTGGATTTGAACTCAAGACCCTCTTGTGAGCTGCATCTGCTACACTGGAGAGCAGCCACAGACTGAAGCAACAGAGAACACTTACTTCAACCTTTCCTTGCACTGCTACAGATTTTTCTAAAGGTTAAACTTGATTGATTTGTTAATTGATATGAAAGGGGCAATAGACCAAGGAAACGGCAATTGAAACTGAATCTATTTCAATGAAGTAGGAGAAAAAGAGAGAGAGAGAGAGAGAGAGAGAGAGAGAGAGAGAGAGAGAGAGAGAGAGAGAGAGAGAGAAATGGAAATCTGAGATAACCTTCACAGAACAGCCATAGTGAACAGCACAAGACAAAAGCTTTAATCTTCCTTTAGCACTAGCTGTCTTATCTCAGAGAACCCGTCAGAAGATACTTCTTGCTTTTCATCCCAAGCGAGTTCTCATTAAAATTCATAGCTTCAGGCCGAAAGCTAGAAGCAGATGTCAGAGATATTCTTGCAGTTGCCTTGGTTTATAGTCTAAAAATAAAGAGCAAGTGTTTGTATTGTGGCCATGCCTGTGGTGTGCATTTACAGTCATTATGATTAGGAAATGCTTAAAAATTCTTATTGGTGTCTGGGAACAGTTTTACCCCAGTTAGGCGACGCACGCCATCAAAAAGGCTCCAGAGACTTTCATCGTCAAATCAGCTCAAAACAAGGCGGGCCAGAACTCATTTAACTCTTTCTTTGCTAATGCACTAGTTGAATCATTGCATTCTTAATATCTTCCTTATTTAAATCAATGTTATTGTTTGACTATTATGACGCCTTGTTCAGATGCAGCTGGCAGAGTAATTCTCCCGAACCTGCTCCTCTTTGTTGGGACAGTTTTCATGCACGGACCTGTGTGACTATCCCCCACTCACCACACATTGCAGGTGAAATTAACCTTCTCTGGCCAGAGATCTATTGGAGTTCTGTGGAGAGACACATAATGCTGGAGTAACTCAGCGGGACAGGCAGCACCTCTGGCGAGAAGGAATCGATGATGTTTTGGGTCGAGACCCTTCTTCAGACTGGAGTACTGTGTTTACAAACCAGTTGTGCTGCTGAAATTAAGAATTTCATTGTTCTGTTTCATTAGATGTGACATTTAAACTCTTGACTCTTCAGCATCTGCTGCAGCTTCAATATCATATCATCATATCATATATATACAGCCGGAAACAGGCCTTTTCGGCCCTCCAAGTCCGTGCCGCCCAGCGATCCCCGTACATTAACACTATCCTACACACACTAGGGACAATTTTTACATTTACCCGGCCAATTAACCTACATACCTGTACGTCTTTGGACCTACAATCTACAATCATTCTTTGGAGATTCGCAGCCACAAGTGTTGACCCAGCTCCATTCATCGCCTTGAATGTACAGACACTGAGGATGAATGAAGAGTTTTTGCAGAGGTTTAAGGCTTTTTTATTTTGAATAGTTTATTTTTGAAATTTTAAAAAAGCTCCAACTTATAGAGTCTTGTAGCACAGAAACAGATCCTTCAGCCCACCCTGTCCATGGTAGCCATCAGATATCTATCCGGGGTACTGATTGAGAGTGATCAGCCATGATCGCATTGAATGGCGGTGCTGGCTCGAAGGGCTGAATGGCCTACTCCTGCACCTATTGTCTATTGTCTATTGTCTATTAATGCCATTCATTAGGGTTAGGCTTTTCACTGTACCTCGGTACAGATGACAATAAGGCCATACTATGTGTGGGGGGGGGGGATCTATAAAAAATTGTCTCTTCTGAAGGGTCGTGTCTCCGTTCACGCTGCGGCCTACCATCGGCCAAACACCTGGAGCTGGCGGCCTCCAGCTAGGACCACCTGGGGCTCTGGTTCGTAGAGCCCGCGGACCGGACTGTACTCACCACCTGCGGAGCTGGCTGTCTTCGGAGGCTGTGGTGGCGCTGCGATTGCGGCTGCGATTCACCTTTGGAGGCTCTGGCCGCGGGCCGCGTGGACGTCTGAAGCTCGCAGGTCCCTGGGTGGGGGCCGACTTCGGGAGCGGCAGTGTCTTCGTCCGCCACGAATCGCGGGGCTTGGGTCGGCCCACAGTGGAACTTTCACCGTCCGGCGCGGCCTGGAATAGGCCGCGGTATTTTCCACCGCCCGGCGGGAGCTTCAATGTCGAGAGCCACGACCGCCCCGACATGGCAACTACAACAGCCTGACCGCGGAAGAAGACGGCAGGGAAGAGAAAGACATTCTGACCTTCCATCACAGTGAGGAGGTGACTGGAGGAGACTCACTGTGATGGATGTTTTTGTTTTATGTTGGTTTTGTGATTGTGTGCTTTATTGCTTTCTTTTTATTGCCTCTCATTGTTGACTGTGGGTAACATGTTTTTGCATGACAATAAAGGCTATTCTATTCATTCTTTTCTAAACTAAACAGAACCATTTACCGGCACTTGGACATCGCCATATCTGCCTTGGCGATGCGATTGCTGCTTTACATACTTTGTTGCCCCATCTCCATCTGAGCATGTTGACCAATATGTTTTTACCCAGCTGTTTTATATGTTTGAGGGAAACAAAAGGGCACAATTTGGATCCTGATACAAACACAGCCATCTTTGCACTCACCCTAGTACTAAGGCTCCAACTGTCCCAACACCACCGGTGACACCCGGTCGGGGCAGGTGACATCCATGGGAACATCCATTGTATGCTGTTTGTTGGATGAAAACGAGAAGCTGGTGCAACTTGGGTGGGGGGGGATA
Organism: Rhinoraja longicauda; assembly: GCF_053455715.1. Classification (NCBI taxonomy): domain Eukaryota; kingdom Metazoa; phylum Chordata; class Chondrichthyes; order Rajiformes; family Arhynchobatidae; genus Rhinoraja; species Rhinoraja longicauda. The sequence goes on from NC_135989.1 coordinate 18,814,517, forward strand.
GAGAGAGAGGGAATGTCAGGGCTACCTGGCGAGAGAAATCAATACTCATACCACTGGGCTGTAAGCTGCCCAAGCGAAATATGAGATGCTGTTCCTTCCATTTGCATTGAGCTTCACTCTGACAATGGAGGAGACCGAGGACAGAAAGGTCTGTGTAGGAATGGGAAGGAGAATTTAAGTGTCCAGCAACTGGGAGGTCAGGCAGGTTCACGCGGGCTGAGCGATGGTGTTATGCGAAAAGATTGCCCAGTCTGCATTTCGTCTCACCGATGTATAAGAGTCCACATCTTGAACAACGGATACAGTAGATGAGGTTGGAGGAGGTGCAAGTGAACCTCTGCCTAACCTGAAAGGACTGTCGGGGTCCCTGGACAGAGTCGAGGTCGGAGGTATAGGGACAGGTTGCAGTGGAAGGTATCTGGGGAGGGGGTGGTTTGGGTGGGAAAGGATGAGTTAACCTGGGAGTTGCAGAGGGAACAGTCTCCGCGGAAGGCGGAAAGGGGTGTAGATGGGAAAATGTGCCTCGTGGTGGGATCCCGTTGGAGGTGGCGGAAATTTCGGAGAATTATGTGTTGTATGCGACGGCTGATGGGGTGGAAGGTAAGGACTAGGGTCAGAGGAGGGCCTGGGAGTGGACAGAGGCCGGGGCGATGGGGGTGGGGTGGGGTGGGGTGGCCTTGTGGACCTGTTGCCTTACACCTCCAGAGACCGCGGGTGCTGTCTGTATGTAGTTTGCACATTCTCCCTGTAGGTTTTCCCTACTGCTGTGAATTCCCCACAACACCCAAAGACTTGCGGTACACACGGTAATTGGCTGCTGTGTTGCCCAGCCCAACAGCCCAGACTTGCGGTACAGTGGAATCGGGGAACAGTTCATGGGAATGTGGGGAGAGTGAAGTTGGATTAGTGTGAATGGGTGCACAACAGGGACAGGTGGGCCCGATTTCCACGCTGCATGTTTCTGTGACAGTAATCTGCACACCAAGATCCCATAAATTGTGATCCTGATGCAAAGTTTAAAAAAACAAAATCTGAAATAAAACAGAAAATATTGGAAAAAAACAAAGTTAATGTTTCTGTTGACTGATGTTGTACCTACCTGCACAGATGCTGCCTGGCCTGATGAATATATCATGCATCTTACAGTGAGAGTGAAATATGGCCAGGATCTCTCTCATGTTCTTCATCAAATAGCATCATGGGATCTTTCACATCCATCGGAGGGACAAACAAGACGTCCAGTGAATCTTTCCCCTGGAGCTGAAGACCTCTGACACAACTGGTCTCCTTTGGTGTTGCACTGAAGGCTGAGAGGCTCAAATGTTTAGTAATGCTGTGTAGTTGCGATGTGAAAATTGAGGCAGCACCCATAGCCTTGGAGCTGAGGATACTGATTGCATGGAGCACACCGCACCATTAACTTACTGGCTACAGCATTGGAGGAGGCCACTAGGCCCATCAAGTCCATGCTGGCTCCATAGAAGAACATTCCAGTTAGACCACTGTCTCCATTTCTACCACTGACATTATGTTCCAGATCAAGAGTCATCATTACCCATTCCTTCTCTCCTGAGATGCTGCCTGAACCGTTGAGTTACTCCAGCTTTTTATGATACCAACAACATCAGAAAGGTCAACGTTATGTTAGTTTTGGTTCTTTTACCCATCACTTTCACGCTTCCTGGTCTTGACACAAACTGTTTCTCTATATCTCTGATGTCCTCACATCCTCCATTGTTCCAAGGAGAAGACCTCAAGTTTCCACTGTCTCTCCACACAACTGAAGTCCCTGACCCCTGGAAGACCCATTGCTGCCCAGGACACCCACCAGTCACATTCTTGGAGTTCTAAAGCTCTTGAACATTAAAAGCACAAAAAAAAAGTTCTTCAAGGGGAATGAAACCCCATTCCCAGTTATCTGGCTTTGAAACAGTTCAATGCCAAGGGAAATCAAGAATGTTGGATTGGTTGTGGTGGAAACATTCTGTTCATATCTCAAGAAATGTTAAATAATGAATGAGCTGAATTATTCAAGCCACCTGTGCAGGTTTACTCTGTGTTGTACTTTCACTCAGTGTATTTGTACTGGTGAATGGTGACTCACTTAAGCAAGCGTTTGCATGGGAATGCGGTAAATTATAGATTAGAACAATCTGCATTGGACTTTACTTGTCAAAATCATTGCTTCTTGCATCCATGGGTGAGGCATAAAAACAGGACAGTGCCACAATATGGGGAGAAGACTGCAAAGGTAGAAATTTGTGGCCAGTATTATGTCTTCTGACATCATCCTCAAAGCCTTTAATACTGAATAGAAATGACCATGTTGCTACTCCTGTGTGAAGCCAATAGCTAACACTGCTTGCACCTTGACACCTTTCTTATACGATATGCTATGCAAAGCTTGCTAGCCTTTCCATCACTGGAGAGGTGATGTGCTTCAGACGCTGTCTACCTAGTAACTGGGCGATGTGTGAGCTGGCCATCACATACCTGAGTGCAGCAGTCTCCTCCAACAGTCTGTCACTGTGGCTCAGTGAGCTTAGTGATCCTGCCAGAGGCTGGGCTATCAAAGCAAAGACTGATCTTCTGCAAGCTGCTGCATTGTTGTGGGCGCAGTGTGTGTTACTCCTTCAGATGGAATTCAAATGCCCTTTATTTTGGAATATGATCAGGAACACTTTGCTTTTTTTGTTACAAAATAGATTGCATTTCATGTTCCTTTGGGAATTGAAAGTCATTGAGTTAAAAATAAGGTAGATAAATTCTTGAATCATCGGTGGATTGGTTTTTGCACTATTATTGTTTATTGTTTAAGTGTATAGATCTGTACGTGTGTTTGTATGTGATTATACAGTATATATGTACATATATACATATATATACACACGTGTGTATGTGATTATACCGTCTATACGTAAGTATATATATATACACATGTGTGTATGTGATTATACAGTATATACGTAAATATATATATATATATACACGTGTGTGTATGTGATTATACAGTATATATGTAAATATATATATAGTGTAAGAAAATAACTGCAGAAGCTGGTACAAATCGAAGGTATTTATTCACAAAATGCTGGAGTAACTCAGCGGTCAGGCAGCATCTCAGGAGAGAAGGAATGGGTGACATTTCGGATTGAGACCCTTCTTCAGACTGATGTCAGGGGGGCGGGACAAAGGAAAGATGTAGGTGGAGACAGGAAGACAGTGGGAGATCTGGGAAGGGAGAGGGGAATAGAGGGACAGAGGAACTATCTAAAGTTGGAGAAGTGCTCCTCCCTCCCTCCCTCCACTCACTCACTCACTCACTCACTCACTCACTCACTCACTCACTCACTCACTCACTCACTCACTCACTCACTCACTCACTCACTCACTCACTCACTCACTCACTCACTCACTCCATGGTTTCCCTGGAGACATTACCTCTAAGAGCACGAATACCCCAGAGTCACATCAGGTCATCTCCATGCTCCAAAGTACAGTTACGTTGTTCTACCCACGGTGATGTGAATTGCCAAAAACAATTCATTAACTAACGTTCTGTGTCAAGGGAGCACGGATATTGTAATTGATCGCACTGATTCCAGCGGTAATCCAATGTCCCATTTTCCTTTGCTTTGACCGTTCTCCCATGTAATCTCTGCTCGTCATACAATTTAGAGATTAATAGCTGTTTTGCATGCAAATCCACCATCCCCCTCGGCTATTTAGTTTAACAATTATGATTAATATCATTACTATGTTATTAATATTAAGATCTTTATATTGGGTAAATCCAAGAGCCATGGGCCCATGATGACAAACCACACAATGAGATACGTAAAGGAAATATAATGAATAGCACCATCAAGTAAAGACGGCAAAAATAACAGCAGGATAGTTGCAGGATAATGATGGAGTGGGAGAAAAGGTAATTCTGCAATGCCACTCATAAGGAGAGAGACATCGGGAAGAATTTGCAAAATTGAGGAAAAGCTGATTTGTTGCTGAGAAGGGAGGTTGGATAGGTTTTATAGCATTGGACACATCTGTTGAGTGAGACAGCGATGGGGATTGCAATATGCTGGTTAGACCTCACTCAGAGCATTAGGAACTGCTTAGAACTTTGCCCTGGACAGGAGATTTACGAGAATGCTGTTGAATAGGCAGGTGTATAGTTCATTGAAAGTAGCATCAGAGATAAATAGGATGGTCAAAAAGGCTTTTGGCACATTGGCCTTCATCAGTCAGAGTATTGTGTTCAGTTCTGGGCACCATGTTGTTGGAAAGGTGTTGTCAGGTTTAAAATAGTGCATAGAAGATTTGCAAGGATGTTGCCAGGACTCAAGGGCCTGACATGTAGGGAGAGGTTGAGCAGGCTAGAACTTTGTTCCTTCGAGTGCAGGAGGATGAGGGGTAATCTTATAGAGGTGTACAAAATCATGAGAGGAATAGATTGGGTAGATGAACAGAGTCTCTTGCCCAGAGTAGGGAAATAGAGAACCAGAGGACATAGGTTAAAGGTGGGGAGTGGGGGGAAGATTTAATACGAGCTTGAGGGGTAACTTTTTCACACAAAATGTTGTGGGTGTATGGAACGAGCTGCCGGAGGAGGTAGTTGAGGCAGGGATTATCACAACGTTTAAGAAACATTTACACAGGTACATGGATAGGACAGGTTTAGAAGGTAGGGTTGCCAATTGTTCCATATTAGCCGGGATATCCCGTCTTTTGGGCTAAATTGGTTTGTCCCATATGGGACCGCCCTTGTCCCGTATTGGACTGTCATTGTCCCCCCAGGTAGATTCCTTTTATATCTTTTCCCCTTCACCTTGAACCTATTTCTTCTGGTCCTCGATTCCCCTACTCTGGGCAAAAGACTGTGCATCTACCCGATCTATTCCTCTTGTGTTTTTGTACACTATAAGATATCCTCCTGTGCTCCATGGAATAGAGACCCAGCCTATTTAACTTCTCCATATAGCTCACACCCTTTAGTCCTGGCAACATCCCCGTGATCTGCTTGGGTTTTCTCCGGGTGCTCCCTTGATCAATATACTCAAATGCTTGAAGGATATTTGGGTAAAAGATTCTCGAAATTAGGAGTTTAATTTATCAATATGCATGGATGTGCTGTTCGGCAAAGCCAACGTGTATGGCCCCTACCTACTTGACCTTGAGAGATTGGCGGTGAGATGCACCTTGTATCACTGGTGAAGATATGCCATTATGCTTTTGGGAAGGGGTCCACGATTTAGCCGTAGCTCCAATGAAGAACCATATTTCCAAGTCAGGGTGAACAAGAGAACTAGCAGGAAGTATAAAAATGGTGATGGCTCTTTTGCATTCATCTATCTTGGTGGCAGTGATTAGCTATACACATTGAGTCAAGCATCATGAAACAGCCCCTTCGGCCAAACTCATCCATGCTGAATAAGATGCTCCATCTTTTCTGAGTTCCATTGTCCCGCATTTAGCCCATATCTCGCTAAACCTTTCCTATCCGTGTTCCTGTCCAAGTGTTTTTTAAATGCTGTTCTAATATCTGTTTCAAATACTGTCTCTCACAGCTCTTTCCATGTACCCACCACCCTCTGAATAAAAAGGTTCCCCCTCAAGTTTGTATTAAATCTTACCTCTCTCAAATTAAACCTCTGATTTCTGGTTCTTGATTTCCCTACCCAGGGTAAATGATTATGTGCATTAATCCTGTCTATTTCCCCCATGATTTTATATACCTCCATAAGACCATCCCTCAGCCCCCTGTGCTCCAAGGAATAAGGTCCTAGCTTGTCCAACCACTCCCTATAGCTCAGCACCTCAAGTCCTGGCAACATCCACGTAAATCTTCTCCACACTCTCTCCAGCTTCATGACATTTGTAAATATGTGAATTGTGAATTTGGAAATGTTGGCTCTGTGGTGACTGGGTCATTGAATATGTTTAAGGTTGCAATGGACAGTTTGTGGACCAAAGAGGAAAGAGTTAGACTTTAGTTTTAGACTTTAGAGATACAGCGTGGCAACAGGCCCATCGGCCCACCAAGTCCACACCGACCATTGATCACCCCAAGTAAAAGAGAAGAGGCAGGAATGTGGACTTGTAAGGTCAAGATGAGATTGGCTGTGATTTAAATGATTGATAATAATCTGAGCTTCTGAACCACCTACACTTGTTTCTTTCCTTATCTCCTTACATCCGAAAGATTGTCTAAGATGTATTTTTGGACACAATGGTGGTAAAAATCAGAAGGAAATAATTGCTGTAAGTTAATGGATCCTACATGCCAACTGGAGCTGAAAACATAGAAATCAGCAGATTTGTGATAGATATGCATTGTCAATGTGGGGAATTGAGATCAGTAATGATCAGATGGCTGAGTGATCTGATATATTTAGATTGCAGTGATGTAATATAAAATATGTGAGTTCTTGGAAGATGAAAGTCAAGGCTATTTATATGGCTCAGGTGTCAAACTATTGAGTATTGGTGCAAGGACTGCGTTGATACTTTAAAGACTCTAATAAGCAGACAGTGCGGCTCATGATTGGCATTAGATTACAGGGTTGGTTGCTCTGTGATCAACGCATTCATATGAAAGAATTGAAAATTTTAGGATTTGAAAAACACGTTAATTGAAGGTAGTGGAAGATTTTCCATCTAAACCTTTCATTGTCAGGTCCTGCAGTCACCCGTCATACAAACAATAGGATGTACCTGCTATGTACATGCCTGGCTCACAGCATCCACACTTCACAAACCCAACCATACTCCAGAGCAACAATTCTGTAAAACGACAGCAAGGACATAAGTTAGCCTACCTGAACGTAGGCCCTTCCAAAAACTAAATCACCCTATGAAAGCATTTAACCTGTCATGCCATTGGAAATGTTTGACATAACTGCAAACAAATTCAGAAGTTTTATACTTTCAAATGTTCATGGTAACTATTAGCACAAAAAACTGGAGTAACTCAGCGGGACAGGCAGCATCTCTGGAGAGAAGGAATGGGTGACGTTTCAGGTCGAGACCCTTCTTCGTCTGAAGAAGGGTCTCGACTAGAAACATCACCCATTCCTTCTCTCCAGAATGCTGCCTGTCCTGCCAAGTTACTCCAGCAATTTGGGCCTCTCTTCAGTTTAAACCAGCATTTGCAGTTCCTTCCTACACATGGTAACTATTGGCTGCAGATGCAAAATTCTGGAAATCCAAAATAAAAACCAAATGCTGGAAGCATTCAGCAGGTCGGGCAGCATCCGTGGTGAAAGAACTCTCAAAGTTATTGATAGGATTGGATTTAGTGACAATACTCTAACCAGCAAGATTGAAGATCATTGGGTGTAAATGATCAGGTTTCACTTTATGCAAAAACATGTACAAAGCTATGCATCGGCAGAATTAGCCTGCTGTTATTAGGAGAAGTTGTTATTGTTTCTGTTTCCCTAAGTGTGCACATAGTGTCAATGTTTGAGGGAGAGACGAATGGGAATTCAGTGGAACATGTTTGTAGTTGCAGAGAGAGGAGGCACGACAGACAGGATGAGTGAACAAAAGGCCAAAGTTAGACAGCTTTGTAAGGTTGGAAAAATTATTGACATTGCAAAGTGAAAGGGGATAGCAATGAGCATGCTAAGAAACAAAAGGAGGTTCAGCAGAGAAATAAGGGAAGAAACAACTCCATTACCAGAAATGGCATTTAAAAAAACAGTGGATGCTAAAAATCTAAACAGATGCCAGGAAATGTTGGATATGTTTATCTGGAAGTGCTGAACTCAATGTCGAATCTGGGAGGCAGTTAGTTGTCTTGTCAGTCCCTCAAGCCTACATTGAACCTCATTGTGTGTAAGAAGTTATAGGGATTAGGTGTGTACATGCTTGTGTTCCGCAGTGCATTCAGTCGATCAGTGTTTGGTCTTCCTTGTGTAGCCAAGGCCTTGATTACTGCAGTAAATTATGCACAATTTCCAATTAAACCCTCAAGGCAAAAATGAAATCCAAGGAGAAGACGTTCCTTAACACTGTTCATTGGCCCAGTGAACTCAATGTAACATCTGGAAAAAAACTTCAGCAAATTCGTAGGCATTCGTGAAGAATATTCTCTACCGCCTAGTTGTCACTTGTTACTCAAACGTAGAGATATCTGTACCACCCACAGTAGACTAGAAAGTCATTCTCATCTTCCCTCTCCCATAGACAAAAGGCACAAAAGCTTGAAACCACGTACCACTAGTTTGAGGATCAACCTCTTCCCCAATGTTCTCAGACTATTCAATGGTCCTCTCATTTGCTAAGGGTGAATTCGTAATCTTCAAATCTCCTTAATGCTGACATTGCTTTTCTATTTACCCACAAATTCTCCCCAGCTGTAACATTATAATCTGCACTCTGTTTCTCTTCTCTTTTACGCTGTCTGATGTACGGTATAAGTTGCCTGGATATAAAACAAAGTGTTTCACTATACCTCAGCGCATGTGAGATGACTAAACTATACGCAGCATAATGCGCAGTTTAATAATTTACAGGGAAGTGGAATGGGATTAACAAGACCGCTATATTAGATGCTGGCATATACTCGACGGGCTGATTGGCTTCTTTCTGTGAGCTAATAATGTTATTCTGTGTCTTTGGTCTCTCTTTTGCATACTGAGCATAGTATATAGTATATTAATCTGGATGAACTTCAAATAAATCTTGGTTTCACCTGGATAAAGTGAAGCATTATTGCGGATAGCGAATATCCAGCAGTGCTTTGCATTTGTCCAATGTCACCATGCATGCAGCACCATGCATGCAGCACCATGCATGCAGCGCCATGCATGCAGCGCCATGCATGCAGCGCCATGCATGCAGCGCCATGCATGCAGCACCATGCATGCAGTACCACCATATGTCCATTTACAATGAAGTTTTATCCTGCAAGAAAGCCAATGGAATGTTAGCCTTCATAACAAGAGGAGTTGAGTATAGGAGCAAAGAGGTCCTTCTGCAGTTGTACAGGGCCCTAGTGAGACGGCACCTAGAGTATTGTGTGCAGTTTTGGTCTCCAAATTTGAGGAAGGATATACTTGCTATTGAGGGCGTGCAGCGTAGGTTTACTAGGTTAATTCCCAGAATGGCGGGACTGTCGTATGTTGAAAGACTGGATCGACTAGGCTTGTATACACTGGCTCCAGTGGAATACACTGGAACTTAGAAGGATGAGAGGGGATCTTATTGAAACATATAAGATTATTAAGGGGTTGGACACGTTTGTAAAAGTTAATTCTGTGGAAACCATTTTGTGCTAACTACGGCAGACATTTTAAACTGAATATGCTATTATACTAAAAACAGGCCCGTGGGAAGTTGGCCTTCACGGTACCAGACACCTGCAGGTAAAAAGTTACTTCCCAAGGTTTAGAAGTTGTTTTTCAGAGTTTGTTGAGGACTGGACATTCCAATGTTCTGAACTAGATGCCATGGTGCCTCCTTATTGCCTAACGGTGGCTCTCTAATCAGCTTAGCTATGCAACTCCTCTTTACCCCTGTTTGACTCCCTAACAATGAAAAGAACTATACTATGGGAACTCTACTATGTTATTGTTAAGACTCGATAATGTCGATACTGTGGAAAATTACTGAACTGTGGAAAATTACTGGATGTGCTTTTTGTGCTGCTTTGAGCTGTATAAATATTGCCTGTAATCGGGGTATTCTTTGAGAGGACAGACGCAGGTGCTTGAGTGAACAGTAGTGTACTCGGGTCTCTGTGTCTTCTCCCACCAGTGTTAAAGTAAAACGTTTTAACTGAGTCTTGTGTTCTTTGAATTATTTCACAGGTAAGTCTCGGCGACTTAGAGGCAGGAAACATGTTCCCAATGTTGGGGGAGTCCAGAACCAGGGGCCACAGTTTAAGAATAAGGGGTAGGCCATTTAGAACGGAGATGAGGAAAAACTTTTTCAGTCAGAGAGTTGTAAATCTGTGGAATTCTCTGCCTCAGAAGGCAGTGGAGGCCAATTCTCTGAATGCTTTCAAGAGAGAGCTAGATAGAGCTCTTAAGGATAGCGGAGTCAGGGGGTATGGGGAGAAGGCAGGAACGGGGTACTGATTGGGAATGATCAGCCATGATCACATTGAATGGTGGTGCTGGCTCGAAGGGCCGAATTGCCTACTCCTGCACCTATTGTCTATTGTCTATTGTCTATCTCTCAATGTTATTCTCTCTAAGATAAATCAAATTTGCATTTGAATTAATCAAAGTGATACAAATCTTGAGAAAGAGCAGGCATTAAAATCTTTGCTTTGTTTCAGCCCAAGATATTATTAAACAGGACATTGAGCTTTGTGCATTGATATCAGGGTTAGATTGCATTAGTGGCGAGGCAGATAGCAACAGGCTATCAGAGGCACAATCAGAGGTGGTGCAGCATCTGCCTGGTAGATTTCCTGACATACAGCCATTCTTACATTCTTACTTAATTCAATAATTCTGAGGAAAGACAAAATAATATTTCTGCCAAATGTAATTTGCTGCACTGCGTTTCCTGTTTGTGAGTTAAATGGATTTCCCAGTAGGAAGCCTGGAACTAATTTAAAGATTTGGATTAAGGAGAGCAAGATCTCGCCTGCATTTGTCACAGAATTCAAGGTGGTCCAGACTGCCATGTGAAAATAACGTTTCCAGCCTCCTACATACAGGTTTATTGTAGCAGCTATGCACCATGCCACTGACAAAGAGATCGTCACAAGGAAGCAGCCCAAAGGATAACGGAGAGATTTACAGGACAGAGCAGGTACTTAAGGTGTAACAAGGCCAGTGAGCTGCCCCCCTGTTAGTGGCCAAGTGTTGACAGACAAGAACAGAGTGGCAGTTGAAAACGTGTGCAACTGTACAGCATAGCCATTGTCCAGTTCTGCTTGCAGACCACATGCAGGAAGTGACAGCATTAGTGAGAGTGCAATGGAGATTTGTTATGTTGTACTTCGTGGTCCGGTATCTGTTATACCTTTGTTATGATTCTGGAAGGACCACAAGTACACGTGTTTAAAAGGTTTGAAAGCTGGAGCTTAAATCCAGGCTGTTTATTCCAAGGCCATCTGGAACCAGAGTGACCACCAAATCACGTAATTCTCTTATATACATGTTACTACGCGGGCAAACAAAGTAGTCCTTGTGATACAACAAAGTAGTCCTTGCAATATCACATGTTAGAATTCTCCTGGGAATTTTAACCAGGTGGGGCTTAGATGAACTGTTAGTTTCTTTCAAACAGTGACAACAAGATGACTTTGTTGAGGGAGATAAAATGAGAGGCTGAAGTGGAGGAGGTAGGAAATGTAGTACGTGTACAATGTAGTACGTGTCCAAGAAGACATTGACATGAGGTGGCAGAGAGAGGCTGAGAAAAACTGATGGTGTGCTGGGCTCTGCAGTATGGGATGATGGGTGAAAGCTTTGGTCCCCCCACCCATGGGTGCCCCTCCACCATGGGTGCTCCTCCACCATGGATGCCCCTTCACCATGGGTGCCCCTCCACCATGGGTACACACCCATGGGTGCATCTTATGCTTATAGGTGCGCCCACCCCCAAGGGGGCAACCGGCCCCCATTGGTGCAAGCTCTAACTGTGGGTGCAGCCATATGATGGATGCACCTTCCACGCATGTGTACACCCGTGAAGATCTGTAGCCTACTTGTGGTACAGACCAAGAGCAGGGAAGTGGCAATGTGTGAGATTGCCCAGAATAGTTGAAGGAGCAAGATAGTCTCTTCCCTTCATAACGTTCTATGATTCTCAGAGTTTGTTAGTTGGTCTTCAACAAATCAATGGGTTGTTGGCAGAAAATAAGAATCTTGGATTATTGCAAAGTTCTGGGACATGTGGACTTATTGTGTTGAATTGTTCAGCTCCCTGGAATCTAGTCGTGAGATCTTTTAAAGTGATCGCCTTCACCAGACAATTATAGGGGATATCTTTTCCGCCTCATGCCAAGACCCAGTCTCTCCGATCCCTCGCTGGTATGTGCCAATCCTTTCTTGTTCTGCACCTTATCCAATATGTGAATTTGTCTGCCACAGTCTTCTTTCAGAATCTAACCGGTTTCCTAATCCTTTCCTCCTCTCTTCCTGCATCAGTTTTCAGTATGCAAAGATTTATGGCTGCTTGCCCAGATAGAGGTATTGACACAGATCCTTTTAAAGAAAAGAAGTTCAGTTTGATCCAAGACTTTACTAATCAAGAAAAGATGAGTCAGAAATGAACGGCTGAAGACCGAAAGCTACATCTGGTCTTGGTGGCAGAAAGCTCCTTTACACAAGTCTTAACTAAATTGCGAATGGTAATGAGAGCACAAATTAACAACACTTGTATTCATTGGACTCCCTGTTGTCAATGAATTAACAATCATCAATTCACACCTTCTATCACTATTACAATACTCACCTCCTGCTTTCTACATGGAGAGTGTGCGCTGGACCGAGCTGTTGCTCCTCCATTGCCCAGTTTAGGTTGGATTCTCCCCCCTGCACCACACAAGTAAAAGTCTTCTTATTTGTCATACTGGCATCCCAGGCAACATTTTGTGTTACATAAGTCACAGTCATCGAAAATGTCAAAGGACGATACGTTCATCTGCATCTCACACTCTTCTCACCATTACCGCTGAGGTCTTAGTCACAAAAGTGAAGTCAGGCAGTGAAGAAAGCCAAAGAAATGTTGGCCTTCATAACAAGAGGAGTTGAGTATAGGAGCAAAGAGGTCCTTCTGCAGTTGTACAGGGCCTTAGTGAGACCGCACCTGGAGTACTGTGTGCAGTTTTGGTCTCCAAATTTGAGGAAGGATATTCTTGCTATTGAGGGCGTGCAGCGTAGGTTTACTAGGTTAATTCCCGGAATGGCGGGACTATCATATGTTGAAAGACTGGAGCGACTAGGCTTGTATACACTGGAATTTAGAAGGATGAGAGGGGATTTTATCGAAACATATAAGATTATTAAAGGGTTGGACACATTAGAGGCAGGAAACATGTTCCCAATGTTGTGGGAGTCCAGAACCTGGGGCCACAGTTTAAGAATAAGGGGTAGGCCATTTAGAACGGAGATGAGGAAAAATGTTTTCACTCAGAGAGTTGTAAATCTGTGGAATTCTCTGCCTCAGAAGGCAGTGGAGGCCAATTCTCTGAATGCATTCAAGAGAGAGCTGGATAGAGCTCTTAAGGATAGTGGAGTCAGGGGGTATGGGGAGAAGGCAGGAACGGGGTACTGATTGAGAATGATCAGCCATGATCACATTGAATGGTGGTGCTGGCTCGAAGGGCTGAATGGCCTCCTCCTGCACCTATTGTCTATTGTCTACTGTCTATTGTCTATTGTCTATTGTCTGTTGTCTGTTGTCTGTTGTCTGTTGCCTATTGTCTATTGTCTGTTGTCTATTATCTGTTGTATATTGTCTGTTGTCTATTTTCTACTGTCTACTGTCTGTTGTCTATTGTCTATTGTCTGTTGTCTATTGTCTACTGTCTATTGTCTGTTGTCTGTTGTCTATTGTCTGTTGTCTGTTGTCTGTTGTCTGTTGTCCGTTGTCTATTGTCTGTTGTCTGTTGTCTGTTGTCTGTTGTCTGTTGTCTATTGTCTATTGTCTACTGTCTGTTGTCTGTTGTCTGTTGTCTGTTGTCTGTTGTCTATTGTCTGTTGTCTATTGTCTGTTGTCTGTTGTCTGTTGTCTGTTGTCTATTGTCTGTTGTCTATTGTCTGTTGTCTATAATGAATGCCATCATTCTGCCTGACCTTCCTTCATATTTCTCCAACATTGCAGATGTGCGCCATCCTCTATCTGTGCATTGAGGGCAGATGTACAATACTGTGCCCCGTTCCAATTCATTGAAGCAGGCCTTTTGTATCTGTTGTACACAAGATGTTTTAGGACTCGGGGGAATTATGTGCAGTCCTAGGAAGTATATGAACCATGTGGTTGTGTTAGAAAGAAGACAGAGGAGATACACCCAGTAGAGTTTAGTCAAGGCAAGAGATTGTGTTTGTTTTCCCTAAGTGGAGGAGGTTGAGGAGTGACTTCACAGAGAGGCAGAGATAGGGTAGAAAGTCAAATTCCTTGTCCCGTGGTAGGATTATTAAATACAAGAGGGTGTAAGTTTAACATGAGAGGAATGAATTTGAAAGTGGATTTGAGGGGGGGGGGGGGGGGGGGGGTCTAACCCCTAGATTGGTTGATACCTGGAATGCACTGCTAGAGGAGGTAGTGTAGTCAAATACAATCACTACATTTAAGATGCATTTAGACAGGCACAAGTAGGAAAGGCATGCAAGGATTATGGTTCTAATGGGGGGAAATTGAATTAGTGTAGATGGGCTAAAGGACCAGTATGGATGCGTTGGGCTGAAGGGGTGTACAACTCTGTATGACAAGGGCAGAATATGCTTGGAAGCATCACCATGACAGGCAAACCTGCCCTGGGATTGTACTAGCCGTCCTTTATCATGGCCGGGTTGAGGCTTCTTTCTCAACTGCACTGCAGATGAGTAGAACCATAGTGATTCAAGACAGCAGCTCATCACCTATTTTGCAAGAGCAACTAAGAACAGACAGAAAATATTGGCCTTATCAGTAGGTGGCTTGATCCCAAGAAGTTAATAAATAAAACGGAATATTATTGGTACACTGAATGCACTGTGGCTTGGATCACTTGATTCAGATATTTAACACAGGCATGCGGAGAAACCACAGAATCTCTATTTATCCTGGTGTCCACAGCCCACAACACGCATGGACAGTGAACACGTGATACACAAAAGTGTGATAAAGCTTGTTGTCAACAGGAAGGAATGTTTGCAGATAGCAAGTGTACACGTTGGTGTCTGCAAGTAGAATGACCGAAGCGGATGGAAAGTGATTAAGAAGAGTTGAAAATTAATATCTCTTTCAATTTCAATTTCCCACAATATATTCTGTGGAGTTTGAAACATGCCAGAGCTCGATATTTTGTGTTAATATTTAGCTGAACAACCATCAAACAAATAATTATGTTAAAGTTTCCATCAACTATGGCAGAAGAATTTTATATTATAATAATAATAATAATAATGCATTACATTTATATAGCGCTTTTCAAACACTCAAAGACGCTTTACAGGGATTACTAGAACATAGAGAAGAAAATAAATAGATAAATAAGTAAACGAACAGAAAAAGGAGACAGAAGGTGAGGTGACGGTCAGTGGTTGAAGGCAGTGCTGAACAGGTGAGACTTCAGTGATGTTTTGAATGTGGTGAGTGAGGAGGAGTCTCTGACGGTTTGGGGTAGTGAGTTCCAGAGGGTGGGAGCAGCGATGGAGAAAGCAGAAGTGATATTTAAAATGACAAAAACAGACTTGATGCACAGATTCAGGTACAGTTTCATAAGGAGTGCAAGCATTGTGCTAATCTCAGCCAGATTTTTAAATGAGTAAATTTGCTGGTGAGCAATTCCTTTAGAGCAAAGTCTTATGAAAGTTTTTATTATCCATGAAAGGTTATGGTTTTACTGAAATACTGACTATAATTTGACCATGAAAGTAAGGCATTTATCACATTATATAAGAAATAGCAGAAACCATTTATTAAATTTGCAGCTGATCTGTGAATTTCCTTTCCCTTTCAGAGATGGAGCAGGTGGGAACTGCAGTGATTTATTTGTTTGTCACAATGTGGGATTCTAGCCTTGGATTGAAGTAATTCTTGATAATGTTTAGTTAGTTTAGTTTAGTTTATTGCCACGTACCGAGGTATAGTGAAAAGCTTTTGTTGCGTGCTAACCAGTCGGCGGAAAGACTGTACGACAATCAAGCTGTCCACAGTGTATAGATACATGATAAGGGATTAAGGTTTAGTGCAAGATAAAGCCAGCAAAGTCCAGTCAAGGATATTGCGTGGGTCTCCAATGAGCTAGATAGTAGTTCAGCACTGCTCTCTAGTTGTGGTAGGATGGTTCACTTGTCTGATAACAGCTGGGAAGAAACTGTCCCTGAATCTAGTGGTGTGTGTTTTCACACATCTATACCTTTTACCTGATGGGAGAGGGGAGAAGAGGGAGTGGCCACGGTGCAACTAGTCCATGATTATGCTGCTGGCCTTGCTGAGGCAGAGTGAGGTATAAATGGAGTCAACGGAAGGGAGGTTGGTTTGTGTTATGGTCTGGGCTGCGTCCATAATTCTCTGCAATTTCTTGCGGTCATGGATGGAGCTGTTCCCAAACCATGCTGTGATGCATCTTGATAAAATGCACTCTACAGTGCATCTGTAATGTGTAATATGGCATTCTCATGCTGAAAGATCAAATTACAGAACACAAACTGATCTCAGCTGTTTGTGACTGTAAATGATTGCAAGTTGGAGTGCGGGTTTCAGGAACTGACGCATGGAGATTGGAACTCTTTATCTTGCAGTCTCTCACACTTTCCTTATACCTTCTTAAAATTAAAGACAAATGAATTGAATTGGCCAATTGAAATCAATCTCAAATTGAACAAAGTTTGTTTGAGATTCCTCTCTCTGATGTCACATGCGTGAGGAGGAAGGAAAGTGATTGAGAGTAAGCAAGGGAGAGGATGGAAAGAGAGAAGGCGGGTCAGAGAGAGAGAAAGGGAGGGAAAGAGAGAAGGCGGGTCAGAGAGAGAGAAAGGGAGGGAAAGAGAGAAGGCGGGTCAGAGAGAGAGAAAGGGAGGGAAAGAGAGAAGGCGGGTCAGAGAGAGAGAAAGGGAGGGAAAGAGAAGGGAAGGGACAGAGAAGAGATTAATTAGAATAATTAGTATATATGCGGAAGCTTTGGAGCGGGTGCAGAGGAGGTTTACCAGAATGAGCCTGGATTACAGAGTTTCAGCTACAGGGAGATGTTGGATAGACCTGGATTGTTTTCTCTAGAATGTCAGAGGTTGAGGGGAGACTTAATAGAAATATAGAAAATTATGAGAGTCACAGATAGGATAGACCATCAGAACCTTTTCCCAGAGTAGAAATGTCCAATACTAGAGGGCACAGCTATAAGGTGAGAGGGGAAATGTCCAATACTAGAGGGCACAGCTATAAGGTGAGAGGGGAAATGTCCAATACTAGAGGGCACAGCTATAAGGTGAGAGGGGAAATGTCCAATACTAGAGGGCACAGCTATAAGGTGAGAGGGGAAATGTCCAATACTAGAGGGCACAGCTATAAGGTGAGAGGGGAAATGTCCAATACTAGAGGGCACATCTATAAGGTGAGAGGGGAAATGTCCAATACTAGAGGGCACAGCTATAAGGTGAGAGGGGAAATGTCCAATACTAGAGGGCACAGCTATAAGGTGAGAGGGGAAATGTCCAATACTAGAGGGCACAGCTATAAGGTGAGAGGGGAAATGTCCAATACTAGAGGGCACAGCTATAAGGTGAGAGGGGAAATGTCCAATACTAGAGGGCACAGCTATAAGGTGAGAGGGGAAATGTCCAATACTAGAGGGCACAGCTATAAGGTGAGAGGGGAAATGTCCAATACTAGAGGGCACAGCTATAAGGTGAGAGGGGAAAATATAATGGAGATGTATGGAGCAAGGTTTTTACACAGAGGGTAGTTGGGGCCTGGAATGCATTGCCAGGGATGGTAGTTGAGGCAGATACGATAGTGGCGGTTAAGATGATTTTAGATAGGCACGTGGATTTGCTGGGAATGGAGGGAAATAGATCACACGGGCAGATGAGATCAGTTCAGCTAGGCATCATGTTCTGCACAAACATTGCGGACCAACGGCCCCATTCCTGTTCTATGTTCTACATTAATATAGATCAACTCAGAAAGTGGAAAAAGGCATGGCAGATAGAATTTAACTCAGACATTTGTGCATACTGGCCAGTTAAACGAGGACTGGACATACTCAGTGACTCCACATGGTTATTGAACAGAGAGAAGTGGGGTACAAGTACATAGTTCAGTAAAAGTGGCAACACAGTGGGTCAGGAGGGTTAAAAGACATATGGCATGCTAGCCTTCAGTGGCTGTGCAACTGAGTTCAAGAGTTATGACATCCGGTTATAGTTGCTCAAGATGTTGGTTTAGCCACACTTGGAATATTGAGGTAGTTCCAGTTTCTATACTACGGAAAAGATGTGATTAAACTTGAGGGAAAGCAGAAACAATTCACAAGGGTGTTGCCTGGATTGACGGGCTTGAGTTACAATGATAGACTAGATAGGCTGGGTCTATGCATGCCCTGGAACAAAAGAGGCTGAACTTTGCGGAAAGCAGAAAGGGGTGGAGATGGGAAGTTGTGGCCAGTGGTAGGATGCCCTAGTATGGAACACCTCATCCTGGGCGCAGATGCAGTGTAGACAGAGGAATTGGGAGTAGGGGATAGAGTTTTTACAGGAAACAGGGTGGGAAGAAGTATAGTCAAGATAGCTAAGGGAGTCAGTTGGTTTGTAGTAGATGTCCGTCACTAGTCTGTCTCCTGTGATGGAGATGGAGATCCAGAAACGGTAGGGAGATGTCGGAGATGGTCCATGTATATTTAAGAGCAGGATGGAAATTAGTGGTGAAATTGATGAAGTCAGTGAGTTCTGCATGGGTACAAGAGGTAGCACCAACACATTCGTCAATGTAGTGGAGGTAGAGTTCGGGGATGGGGCCGGTGTACGCCTGGAACAGGGATTGTTAGACGTACCGACAAAGAGGCAGGCATAACTGGGGCCCATGCGAGTGCCCATAGCTATGCCTTGGATTTGGAGGAAGTGGGAGGAGTCAAAGGAGAAGTTGTTGAGGGTAAGAACCAGCTCTGCTAGGCGGAGGAGAGTGTTAGTAGATGGGGATTGGCTGGTTCTACGGTCGAGGAAGAAATGGAGGGCTTCAAGACCATCCTTGTGGGGGATGGAGGTGTAGAGTGACTGGACATCCATAGGAAAGATGAGGGAGTGGGGGCCTGGAAAGCGGAAGTTATTGAGGAGACGGAAAGCATGTGAGGTGGCTTGGACACAGGTAGGGAGGGATCGGACCTGGGGGGATAGGATGGAGTCGAGTTAGGTGGAAATTAATTCGGTGGAACATGAACAGGCAGAAACAATGGGTCTGCCAGAAATCAGTGCGGGCTGGACAGAGCTGGAACGAGCACTATTTTGGCAAGTTGCCTGCGTCGCGACAAGAGCATGACTTAATAATGGTCACTTAATAATGGTCACTTAATAATAGTCACGTAATAATTGTCACGTAATAATGGTCAATAAGTGAACAATCAAATTCAACCTTGACTGTTTCTCATTGAACCCATCCAGTTCTATGCTTCTCACTGGCACACAATTCTTTTAAATAAGAATTTCCATGTGCTAGGACAAACACCAAGAATGCAAGGCTTGCATCTGTGGACAGATTCAAGATTCAAGATTCAAGATATCTTTATTTGTCATCCAAAAAACAAGTTTTTTGGACGAAATTTCGTCACCCACAGTCCAACAATAAGAACAATAAAATAAGCAAATTACACAACCCCAACCAACACAAAACCCCCCAAAAAGAAACATCCATCACAGTGAGTCTCCTCCAGTCCCCTCCTCACTGTGATGGAAGGCCAGAATGTCTTTTTCTCTTCCCCTGCCGTCTTCTCCTGCGGTCAGGCTGTTGTCGTTGCCATGTTCCAGGCTGCGCCGGACGGTGAAATGTCCGCAACGGGCCGACCCAAGCCCCGCTGCAAGTCGGGGCTCCCGACATTGAAGCCCCCGCCGAGCAGAGAAAATTCCGTGGCCTATTTCAGGCCGCGCCGGACGGTGAAATATCCGCGGCGGGCCGACCCAAGCCCCGCAATCCGGGGCGGGCGAACATGCTGCCGCTGCCGGATACATGGATAGGAACGTTTTAGACAGATATGGGCCAAACCCAGGCAAATGGGACTAGCTTAGATGAGGCATCTTGGTCGCATGGACTGAAGGTGGGTTGAAGGACCTGTTTCCGGGCTGCATGACTCTATGACTCCATTTGAAGAATGGACATGAAGCAAGCAAGTATGCTTGATTAAAAAGATGACGATACTCTATCACACAATGACCATTACCCCAAGAGTTTTCCATGCATTAATCTCCAATGTGATGTTAAAACGTGGATCTGAAGTCTTAATGCTTCCAAAGGGACAAGTGAGCTTTTTGTTGTTACCGCTGCTGATGGGACTTCAGCTGCTGTTAAAGCCTCAGCACTGGTGTTTAATTGTGATGCTCCCGAGCTGCTGTGAGGCAGAGTTTCTTATCTAACAAGCTGCTGCCATTACTCCCAGGAGCAGTTGATTAACAGTTAATTAATTCACTAAAAATTGCAAGCAGTGCACCATGCCTGCAGCTGAAACAGCCCAATAATAAAAAAAAGATAATTAAATATTTATTGTTGACAATGACCTTGAAATTGATGCAGCTTCTGTGAGATAATTCACCACCTAATGGCCGTGTTAATAATGCATGATATTGGACCAGAAAGAGTTTGATTGTGCCTTTGCATCATTGTCACTGGGCTTTAACACAGCACTCCTCTGAGATGCATCTAATGTTTTAGCACGCTAGAATTGAAATGCAAAGGCTTTTATTCTTGCCAGCTATTCCTAAGGTATTAGATTGATGGTGGCTGCTTAACAGCGCAAATATATTCAATTTCTCCCTTCCATCTGTATCTCTTTGCTCTGCCGAGCACTGTTGCAAAATAATGTCCTTCATTCGCCCTGCATTCTCAACACAGCACACTGATATTTTTCCATCTTAATTGTGATTTATTTAATTCTCCCACCCCCACTAACTATATATTTGGAATCTTCTTTTAGATTTTTTCCTTCAGAAATGAAATCAATTTGCTCTGGTTTAATAACACCAGCAGTCATAGTTCAATGGGCTGTTACACAGACTAAGAAAATGCTTACAGATTAAAGTTTAATGATGCAGTGGCAATGCTGTGTAACTATAATGATTTGCATTTCGCGGTAGCCAAGCCAACTGAGAGTGTGTTTGGGTGTTTGCGTGAGTGGTGAGTTCTAACCATGATATCCGAATTCCTGTTCATGCCAAATATATCAGTAAAGAGAACATGAAACATAGTCAATTGGTAAATACACCTACCTCAGGAGCAGTATTTATATTGCACTTTTCACAAAATCACTACACAGCCAGTACCTTCGGCTGTTCTGCGGTCGCAAGGACAACAGGCAGCTTGTACTCAACAAAATCATACCACCAGCAGACCAGACCTGTGCATAATGATATGGACCTGCAGGGAAAAATAGACCCATGGCAGCAAAGCGAGGAAAAGTTGGAGGATAGAGAAATGCTCTGGTCTTTGGAAGAGTGTTGTTCACCTGAGAGGGCAGGAGAGATATCAGTTTAATGTTTCTCAGCTGACCTCACCTGTTGAGACTGAAAATTAGAGACTCCAGCCCCACTGCAGAGTCTAGAGCTGATAACTTACGATGACCCTTCCAGTGGAGTCCTAAGAGTGAAGATAGACACAAAGTGCTGGAGTAACTCAACGGGACAGGCAGCATCTCTGGAGAGAAGGAATGGGGGACGTTTCGGTCGAGATCCTAAGAGTGCTGTGTTGTCAGGAAAAGCTGTCCTTTTGAAGAAATTTAAGAACATGGAGGTACTCTGAAAATAAGCGTTTAAAATCCTGAAGAGGCTCAGCAGATAATCAATAGCTCTGGAATTTCCGAGGAATTAGTAATTTGGTTGCTATCAATTGGTATGGTGTGCAATGACATAAATAATACGTGCCAGAGGAAAATTGGAAAAGCACAAATTCCTAATTAACGGACAAGGCTCCTGTATAATGCTGAACCGATACATAATTCATTTTCTAATAGGTTCTATTACTGGATATGATAATTAAACAGAAAGAATATATCTTTGGGTTTCTGCAACACTTGAGGGACTTTGCTGCTTGTATGTAGGCACAAAGCTGGTGAGTTCCTCCTGCAGACGTGTTAATTTGTTGGTTGGTGCAGTTTCTGAATCGACGCCTGGGTTTAGATAGTACGTGAGAAGACACTCTCATTGGCCTGTGCCTAATGAAATAAAAGCTGAAATCCCTGTTAAAGAAGCTATGTGCATCTGTTCACCATCTCCGGTTCACAGTCCATTGGTATTTTAGTTGTCAGGCTGCAGCAACTGAAAACACATTATACAGACAGAGGACCAGTCCTCACCCATGCTGATTAAAAATTGCCATGTTTGTATGCTGAGAATTGCCTCTCACACCCAGTGAATAGGCAACAATCTTGTTATGTAAGTGGAGGTCTTTCGTGTAAAGCAAGCTATCACAGCTTTGAGACGAATTGGTGCAGAATCCATTTCTTGATTGAGCAGATAATATTGGGTTCAAACTCTGATCAACTCTGAGTGAGGGCCTTAATTCTCATGATGAGACACTGGAAGAATCATCTGAAAGTAGCTCCACCTCTCAAACTGTAATGAAATCACAGTCCAGACCCTCCTCTGAGGAGGAATTTCTTTCGCCAGAGGGTGGTAAATCTGTGGAATTTGTTTTGCGTCAGACGACTGTGGAGGCAATCATTGGGTATTTTTAAGGTGGAAATTGACAGATTCTCTCTTCTTAAGGGTGTCAACATTTATGGGGAGAAGGCAGGAGAATGGGGTTGAGAGGGAAAGATCGATCAGCCATGATTGAATGGCGGAGTAGACTCAATGGGTCGAATGGCCTAATTCTGCTCCTATGACATGAACATGAACTTCTTCCAATTTGCGAAGCATCTTTAGCCCATACTTTTTTGTTTTAATTTTCCAACTGTGTTCCCAGTTAGAACCAGTGCAGTCTTTTGTTGAGATTAGCAATACAAACATAGGATGCTGGACATGAACATAGAACATAGAGTGGTATAGTTCAGGGACAGCCCTTAGGCCCACAATGTCCAAGGCTAACATGACCAAGTTAAACTAAACTCCTCTCCCTGCAAGTGATCCATATCCCTCCAGTCGATGAATTCCTATCTCCCTATCTAAAAGCCTCTTAAATACCACTAATGTATCTGCCTCCACCACCACCACTGGCAGCATATTGCAGGAACCCACCACTCTACCCAAAATATTTGCCCACACATCTTCTTTAAACGTTGCCCCTCTTACCTTAATGCTATGCCCTCAAGTCTTTGACATTTCCTCCCTGCAGAAAAAAAGCTTCTGCCTGTCTATCCCTATGGTCATGGTCATGGTCATGGTCATGGTCATGGTCATGGACATGGTCATGGTCATGGTCATGGACATGGTCATGGTCATGGTCATAGTCTTGGTCATCTTCGAACCCGAAGGATGGACAACAACAACACCTATAGTTCTATGATGCTAAGGACCAATCATTTCTGACTGACGATGTCCACAGGAATCAAAGTTTCGCCTGCTCCAGTTCCACAGGAATCAAACTGCTCCAGTTCCAGCAGCCTGGATCCAAAGCAGAGGAATTTCCTTCCTAATTCCTCTATCTCTCCACAGCTCTCCTTAAAGCAGTCTGAAGAAGGGTCTCGACCCGAAACGTCACCCATTCCTTCTCTCCCGAGATGCTGCCTGACCTGCTGAGTTACTCCAGCATTTTGTGAATAAATCCCCCTAAAGCATGCCTTGGCCCAAGAGGTGGTCACCTATCCTACTAACCTCACAAGGCTTAGTTTCACACTAATACCCTGTGCAATGCCAAGTCCCTCTTACCTAAAAGTACAACGTTGATACTACTATGCTAACCCATTCCTGCTCTCCAGAGATGCTTCCTGTCCCGCTGAGTTACTCCAGCATTTTGTGTCTATCTTTGATACTATGGTGCAGGATCACCGACTATTAGTGTTCTGATGAAAGCTCCAGTCTGAAACTGCTTCTCTTTCCACAGATGCTGTCTGACTAGCCAGGTTTTTCCAGCACTTTGATATTTGTGCACTGACCGAGTGTTGGTGAATTGAATTCCTGCAATCACTGGCCATGAAATCTAGTATCTGACCTGCCATGAGAAAATAATCATGAAAGCTGCCTGATGTAAACACAGCAGGTTTGTGGAAGTGTGAAAGGGCAGGACATGCTTGCCCAGTCTTTGTGTGAAGCCATACCTGCTCACAGAGCCCCTGAGAAGGGGAAATAAGTTCAGTCTTGCCACGAGTATTCATATACCAAGGACAAATGATAAAAAGCAATGGTCTGTGGATGTCGTGCATGGGCAACTCTGCCACAGGGGGAACCCCAGTCACCATTTAAAAAGGTGAAAGGGTATGAAGGTGAAAGCTCAATACAGCCCCCAATCAGACTATTGAACAGACTCTTCATAAGCTAAGAGTGTATTCCGAATCTCCCAACCTGCCGTGGGATGCTCTTGCACTTTGTTATCTGAACTTTTCAATGCAACTTATCCATTCAGGTACAGAAGCAAAATAAATGATAGAAAAAAAACTCAACAGGCCTGTCAGATGTACTAGTGGACAGAGGTCCTCGGTTAACAGAGGAACTGAAGGAAATTCATATTAGGCAGGAAATGGTGTTGGGTAGACTGATGGGACTGAAGGCTGATAAATCCCCTGGGCCTGATGGTCTGCATCCCAGGGTACCTAAGGAAGTGGCTCTAGAAATTGTGGACGCATTGGTGATCATTTTCCAATGTTCTATAGATTCAGGATTAGTTCCTGTGGATTGGAGGGTAGCTAATGTTATTCCACTTTTTAAGAAAGGAGGGAGAGAGAAAACGGGAAATTATAGACCAGTTAGTCTGACATCAGTGGTGGGGAAGATGCTGGAGTCAATTATAAAAGACAAAATTGCGGAGCATTTGGATAGCAGTAACAGGATCGTTCTGAGTCAGCATGGATTTACGAAGGGGAAATCATGTTTGACTAATCTTCTGGAATTTTTTGAGGATGTAACTAGGAAAATGGACAAGGGAGAGCCGGTGGATGTGGTGTACCTCGACTTTCAGAAAGCCTTCGACAAGGTCCCACATAGGAGATTAGTGGGCTAGATTAGAGCACATGGTATTGGGGGTAGGGTGCTGACATGAATAGAAAATTGGTTGGCAGATAGGAAACAAAGAGTAGGGATTAACGGGTCCCTTTCAGAATGGCAGGCAGTGACTAGTGGGGTACCCCAAGGCTCGGTGCTGGGACCGCAGCTATTTACAATATACATTAATGACTTGGATGAAGGGATTAAAAGTAACATTAGCAAATTTGCGGATGACACAAAGCTGGGTGGCAGTGTAAACTGTGAGGAGGATGCTATGAGGATGCAGAGTGACTTGGACAGGTTGTGTGAGTGGGCAGATGCATGGCAGATGCAGTTTAATGTGGATAAATGTGAGGTTATCCACTTTGGTGGTAAGAACAGGAAGGCAGATTATTATCTGAATGGTGTCAAGTTAGGAAATGGGGAAGTACAAAGAGATCTGGGTGTCCTTGTTCATCAGTCACTTAAAGCTAGCATGCAGGTACAGCAGGCAGTAGCTAATGGCATGTTGGTCTTTATGACAAGAGGAGTTGAGTATAGGAGCAAAGAGGTCTTCTGCGTTGTACAGGGCACTAGTGAGACCACACCTGGAGTACTGTGTGCAGTTTTGGTCTCCAGATTTGAGGAAGGACATTCTTGCTATTGAGGGCGTGCAGCGTAGGTTTACTAGGTTAATTCCCGGAATGGCGAGACTGTCGTATGTCGAAAGACTGGAGCGACTAGGCTTGTATACACTGGAATTTAGAAGGATGAGAGGGGATCTTATTGAAACATATAAGATTATTAAGGGATTAGACACGTTAGCGGCAGGAAACATGTTCCCAATGTTGGGGGAGTCCAGAACCAGGGGGCCACAGTTTAGGAATAAGGGGTAGGCCATTTAGAATGGAGATGAGGAAAAACGTTTTCACTCAGAGAGTTGTAAATCTATGGAATTCTCTGCCTCAGAAGGCAGTGGAGGCCAATTCTCTGGATGCTTTCAAGAGAGAGCTAGATAGAGGTCAATGATAGCGGAGTCAGGGGGTATGGGGAGAAGGCAGGAACGGGGTACTGATTGTGAACGATCAGCCATGATCACATTGAATGGCAGTGCTGGCTCGAAGGGCTGAATGACCTACTCCTGCACCTATTGTCTTTTGTCTATTGTCAATTATCATCTGAAGAGATAGAATGAGTTTCCTGTCAAAGTTCCATCATTCTAGTGTTTTAAAGTTCCAGGGTTTCCCTTCAATCCATTTCCAACTCTGTCAGAAACTAATTTCCAACTCTGTCAGAAACTGATTTCCTTAACATCTTGTTTCCTCTTAAATGCCCCAACTATTCCTTGTGATTGCCCTTTGGTGTTGAAAGTTGCGTCATTGACCAGGAAGCCTATCCTTGATGTCCATTGGATGATGGATGATATTAATCACAGTGTTCCATATAACAGGATACGCTGTGCTAAGGCAGCTCTGGAGGGTTGTGGCAGGATGTTGGTCAGCCACAGACCAGCAAGCACCACCACAGGGCAATGTGGGAGTACTAATACACCAGGTTGAGGTTAAAGAACCAGAACCCAAATGGTTAAATAGATGAGAGGTAGGCTTCACTTAATTATTCCACCCAATCTCAATAGGAAATATTGTTCAATGCTTCTCACACAGCATCTGCATATCTACAGCCTGGGTATGGAGATAATCTGTCGCATCGGTACATTTCATCATTGTATTAGCTGCCAGCCACATATGTGGACTCCCCTTCCATTACCAGGTAGAGTACTCAGAGAGTTACATGCAACGAGAGAGAGGGTAACAAAATATAAAATTATGCAAATTGTAAAATGATTGCACTTGACATTCTGCCGCACGAGGCGAGGTCATGGATTACTTTGTTATTTTGCGCAGTCACTAGTTGGTGGCTAACAATCTTTCAGGAAGGTGACTGCTGGTTTGCAAACATAGGCACATTTTGCAATTTGCTGGATAAATTCCAAGCCTCAGCGATCCCTATAGGCACAGCAGCTATGTGTACAAAAGAAATGTCAGAGAGAGACTTGCATACAAATTTCCTATCAGGCAACAAGAGCACAACTGTGCATCGCAGCATATAAATCTGCTTATCTTGGGGACTTGCTTACCTACCAGAGTTCAAAAGGTTTAAACCTTTTTTCGTAGGATTGCATTCAGATGTATGAACATTGGAACATGAGAATGAGGAACAGGATCCAGCACATAACCCCTTGAGCCTGCTCCATCATTCCATGAGATCGTGGTGGGTCTGATCTCTGTTTCACTTTATTGCCCGTTCCTTCTGACTTTTGACTCACCTATGGAACGAAAATTATCCAAATGCGTCTTGAATATATCCAATGACTGTCCCTGAAGTCCAAAGATCAAGGGACGGTATTCATCCTCTAATCAGCACTAATGGGCAACCCTTTATTCTTAAGCTCTGCTCCACAGTTCTAGACTCCTGCACCAGGAGCATCTATCCTGTGATGCTCTTCCAGAGGTGTGCAAACTGCTTTATGATGTGGTCAAATTTTCCCACAAATATGATGATGGGGAAACCATGGATTCTTGAAGGTTTATTCTCTGCCTTTCCACTCATCATCAAGGGTTAACTGAGACCAACCTGAAGCCCCAAAGCACCCTTCTACTGCTTGCACGCTGTCTACCATCTGTTCACATTTTGCAGCTTGTGAATTGACGCCTGAAGGATGGGTCAGAAAGTGACACTTTGTTGACAAAAACACAAAAGCAAAATATTGAGGCACTGTAAGTCTGAAATGAAAACAGAGAATTCTGGAAATGCACAGTAAATTGGGAAGCATCTGTCCAAAGAGAGTCAATGTTGCACGGTTAGATAGAGATAAAAATAGAGGAAGCATTAGAACCCTTTTGGTCCCAATGAGAACATGGATGATCTATTACCACTCTATTTTCCTGCACTAACCCTCTCTTGATTCCTTCAGTGCCTAACATTTTTCCGATCTCTCTCTTGAACAAACGCAGCAGTCCATCGCCTCTCCCTCGTCTGGGAATAGTTATTTCTGCTTCTCTCTGTCCTTAATGGCCGACACCTTATTCAGTGACTATGGACCCTGGTTCTAGACACCTTACATTAAATTCGTTAATTTTGGGTAACTAACCAAACTAGCCCCTTTCTTTCCCCTTTACATTTCTTCCAGCTTTCTCCCCCTCTCCTCCCCAAACAGTTTGAAGATGCCAACCTTAAACATTATTTTCCATGTTCTTCAGAGATGCTGGGCAATTGTTGAACTATTCCAGCACTTTGTGTCTTTTCTTGGAACGTATACCCAGTTTGCTTAATCTTTGCTTCTCGAACAAATCACTCCATCCCCAGAATAACCTTTTGTTGCATTCCCTCTTTCACCCATATTCCATGCATGGCAGTAGCAAGTCTCCACTCTAAGGAACCAGAAAAAACACAGTGGTCAAAGTATGGTTTACAAAGTCAACTAAATTTAGCAGCCCTGCCTTGCCAGTAGGAATCATGGTTGAAGATAACACCATCAATCCGTGCTCTGATCATCGATATGAACTTCCTTCAATGCAGCCAGTGGGCATCAGTGGTAGATGGCATGAATATTTAACATGAGGAATAGGAGACCAATGAAGCAGGTGTTTCTGCCTTGGATAGTCTCTAGCTTCTTGTGTTCCAGGTGCTACACTCATCCAGGGAAGTGAGGGCAATAATCCAGCATCTCTGAAGAATGTGGTTCGGTCACTGCAGTGATGTGCAGGGGCTGAGTAAAATCTGAAAACCATTTGAGCAGATTAGACAACAAACAGGTCAGGCAGCATCTCGGGAGAGAAGGAATGGGTGACGTTTCGGGTCGAGACCCTTCTTCAGACTGAAGAAGGGTCTCGACCCGAAACGTCACCCATTCCTTCTCTCCCGAGATGCTGCCTGACCTGCTGAGTTACTCCAGCATTTTGTGAATAAATCGATTTGTACCAGCATCTGCAGTTATTTTCTTAGACAACAAACATGCTGACTGATTTTTGCAAATTACCACCATTGATAAACATCAATAATACTTTTCCATGGCTTTGTTTTTCTTGTTCATGTCTCAGCTGCAATGTTTGAAGTTCACCACAGAGTGTAGTTATGTTGTATGGATGCTGGGTACTTATTCCACATTATTTAATTACCTGAACTGAAATTCACAGCTAGAACCTGATCACATCTCTGGATCTGCGTCAAAGCACAGAATCTTTGTGACTGGACACATGTAGAGGCTGCATGGAGCCAGATCGATTGCCAGCCACTCGATGCACTTGGCTTTCTGGGTGTCCTCCTACATATCTTTGTTCTGAAGAATATCTGTGGCATTGTTTGGCTTTTGTGAAATTACTTTGGATTTAAGTGCTTGTAGTGTACTGGGTATTAAAGATGCAACACCACGTTCATCTGCAAATCTTTGCCTTTTGTAAGCGAGCATGTATATGAGAATGCAATGAGAAAGCGTTCTGTACAGTGGCCTCACCATACTCAAGCATTTGGCAATAAACTTGACCTTGAACAAAATTGGACAATGACAACTCTCCTATCTCTGCAACAAACAACTCTGAATGAATCATAGAATCAGAAAAGACCATTCAGCCCACAATGGTCAATCCCTCATTCCAGCTCTCAGGTTCTGCAGATTACAGTTCTCCAAGTACTCCAGCAGGTATTTTGTAAAATGTGGAGAGGATTTCGTCATTTACCACTCTTTTGAGCAGTGAGGTTGAAACTCCTGCTGTTTTTTTGTGAAGCAATGGTCCAGTGGGAAATTCCCGCTGTGTCGATTAGGAATTGGTCGATGCTTGACTTGACGACCCCCTGGAGTGCAGGAGGATGAGGGGTAATCTTAAAGAGGTGGACAAGATCATGAGAGGAATAGAGAGGGTAAATACACAGTGTGTACGAAGCAATTCCAGATGCTGGTTTACACCGAAGATAGACACAAAACGCTGGCATAACAGTGGGTCAGGCAGCATCTCTGGAGAAAAGGAATAGGTGATGTTTGGGGTCGAGACCCTTCTTCAGACTGAGAGTCAGGGGAGAGAGAGATATAGAGACATGGAAGGTTAAGGTGTGAAAACACAGATCAAAGGGGATGCTGCTGATCAAGGAAAATGTAGAATGGTTCATTGTTAGCTGAGGGGAAGGTGACAAAAAGGCATACAAACAGAAAAATGTAACAAAAAGGACAGTGAAACTAGTTGGAGAACTAGGATGGATGAGGGATGGATTGAGATGGAAAGCAAGGGTTACTTGAAGTTAGCGAAGTCAATATTCACACCTTTGTGGCTCCCACCAGTAAGTGGCCATTTGTTGGTTTGTCCTATGGAGTGTGTCAGTGTTTGCAGGGTGTTCAAATGGAGTGTGTCAGTGTTTTTAGAACTCTTCCTGAAGTGTATCTGTGTTTTTTGCAGATTGTGTTATTTCAGATTAAGGTGTCCATTACCATATACAGGACAATGTATCAAGATTTACAAGGTAACCCCAGGAGTTATTTGAGTATTTACTGGCCGTTCACTGGTGTGTGTCAGTGTTTCCAGGGTATTTCCTGGACTATGTCAATATTTACAGAACTTTTTAGGGTGTGTCGATATTTCCAGAACTATTCCTGGAGATGGTCTGCTGGTTGTCACCATCTACAGTGAGCTTTCAGGTGCTTCGGGATCTTCAGAATTGCCTGGGGTGTCTGTATTTAGAGGGAGCTGCTTGCCATGTGTTGGTATCTACACAGGTCTCCCTGGGGTGTCTGTATTTAGAGGGAGCTGCTTGCCATGTGTTGGTATCTACACAGGTCTCCCTGGGGTGTGTCAGTGTACAACCAAGTTGTTATTTTGTGAAAATAGACAAAAAGGAGAGAGGAGGATGATGGGAAAGTTAACATCGCTGCTGGACAACGACTCCCACCCCATGCAGGACACTGTCAATGCACTGAGTAGCTCCTTCAATGACAGACTCCTTCACCCCAAGTGCGTGAAGGAGAGATATAGGAGGTCCTTCCTTCCCGCTGCTGTGAGACTGCACAACCAGCACTGCTCCCAGCAGACAAGTCAACAATAACAGCTAAGAACACACAGAAAACTGATGACAATTTATGTATCTTTTATTTATAATGAATGTTCTCTTGCTCTCTTGCTATCCACTGCTGCTGTAACACTGTAAATATTTCCCCGGTGTGGAACGAATAAAGGAATATATTATTATTATTATTATTATAAAATGCTGGAGAAACTCAGTGGGATGACCACATCTCTGGAGAGAAGGAATGGGTGACGTTTCAGGTTGAGACCCTTCTTCAGATTCAACAATGAATCAACATTGACTCGATTGGCCAAATGACTCTTCCATCTGTCCCAAATAAATGTTTCCAGTATTTCCCTGCAGTGTATTACATTCTAACGAGTAATCTCTGGAATCTGACTACTTATGGAATATTCCCCAAATGTATTGGTATTTTCAGTTGAGTATGTCATTACATATGAGGGTCCCATTGCTATATGGACACATGTATAGCTGTTGCGCCACCCTCCCAACCAGAGTGAGTCAGGGTTAACAGAGTAATTGCTGGATTGTTCTGATATCGACAGAGTATTCCCTGAAGTGTAATGTCTGGAATGTACCAATGCACAGAGGATATTCTCTGGAATGTGACAACATTTGCAGGGATACCTCTGTGTGTCAATAGACACGATATTACCTGGAGTAGGTCAGTATTTATGGCTTAATCTCTGGACATGGTTAGTGTGTAAAGGCTCTCTCTAGAGTGTATTGGTATTTATAAGGGATTCCTTTGAATCTATCTGTACTTGGATGGTGTTCCCTGCTGTGTGTTTGGATTTATGGAATTACACCTGAGATGTATCACTGTTAATGGTGTTCCCTGGAGTGCATCAATTGTTACAGGGATCTCCCTGTAGTGTGTATTTCCATACTGGGTTTAACTTGAATCGTTTAACTTTTAATAGGGTAATTGCTGCAGTGTCTCATTATTAGTAGAAAGGAAGATGTTTTCAAGAGAAAGTTAGATATAGCTCTTAGGGCTAACGGAATCAATGGGTATGGGGAGAAAGCAGGAACAGGGTACTGATTTTGGATGATCAGCCATGATCATATTGAATGGCGGTGCTGGCATGAAGGGTTGAATGGCCTCCTCCTGCACCTATTTTCTATGTTTCTATGAACTGCAGATGCTGGGTGAAATCAAAGGTAGACACATAATGCTGGAGTAACTCAGCGGGATAGGCAGCATCTCTGGAGAGAAGGAATAGATGACGTTTCAGGTCAAGACCCTTCTTCAGACTAATGATCAATACTAGTAACAGCTGTACACCCAGGTGTAATTTCATAAATACAAACCCAGTCGGAAGAAGGGTCTCGATCTATTTGGTGTGTCATTATTAACTGGGAGTTTCCTGGATCATGCTACTGCTAATGGGGCGATCATTAGGAGTTTGCCATTAATTACATAACTGTGTGTTCGTATTTTCAGGAGACTTTCTAGAGTAGACAAGTACTTAGAAGGTAATCCTTGTATTGTGTCAGCATTTAAGTAGCATTCCATAGAGTGCATTATACTAACAGAAAGTTCCTTAACAAGTATCTGTTTCGGAGTATATCAATATTTACTTAGTTATAGCTGGATGTGGTATCTCACTTATACATGACAGTGCGAGTAATCCAGAGATTACTACTCTGGAGGGCCTACTTTTCAATCTTTTGCCTAACTCCCAATAATCATTTTGCAGGAACTCATCCTGGTCAAACGTGTGTCAATTGTGCCAACATGCGCAACGACTTCCACCTGTTCCCCCTCTCCCTTGAGAATGTCATGTAGCCGCTCCTAGACATCCTGGACCCTGGCACCAGGGAGGCAACACACCACCCTGGAGTCTTGATTGCTGCCCCCTAACTAATGAGTCTCTACCACTGTGGGTCTGCCTGACATTACCCTTCCCTGCTGTGCCTCTGGGCCAGGCTCGGTGTCAGCCCTGCCTGACACCTGCTACCCACCCCTGACAGGTCATCTCCCCAGCAGTAGCCACAAGGGTGCACCTGTTTTGAAGGGAATGGGCACAGGGGTTGCCTGCACTCTGTTTACTCCTTTTCCTCGTTGTCATCCACCTACTATTTTCCTGCACCTTGGGCAATATCACCTTGCTATAACTCCAACTATGAAGCTCTCATTCGCCAAAATGATCCTGAGTTTGTCCAGCTGCGGCTCCAGTTGCCTAATGTGACCTTAAAGGAGCTGCACCCAGACTCAGTCCCACAGGTAGAGTCATCGTTTCCCTGACTTATAGACAATGGACAATAGGTGCAGGAGTAGGCCATTCGGCCCTTCGAGCCAGCACCACCATTCAATGTGATCATGGCTGATCATTCTCAATCAGTACCCCGTTCCTGCCTTCTCCCCATACCCCCTGACTCCGCTATCATTAAGAGCTCTATCCAGCTCTCTCTTGAATGCATTCAGAGAATTGGCCTCCACTACCTTCTGAAGCAGAGAATTCCACAGATTTACAACTCTCTGACTGAAAAGGTTTTTCCTCATCTCCGTTCTAAATGGCCTACCTCTTATTCTTAAACTGTGGCCCCTTGTTCTAGACTCCCCCAACATTGGGAACATGTTTCCTGCCTCTAACGTGTCAAACCTCTTAATAATCTTATATGTTTCGATAAGATCCCCTTATCGGATAAGACTTCCCATAAACTGCAGAGGGAACACTGCACCATACCACCTGCTGTCACGACAGCACTGATCCAAGAGAAGAAAAAGCACAATAATCACACACAAGAAACAGCAGACTGTTCCTGTATCATCTGTCCCGCTCTGCTCAGCCTTTATATTGAAGATTCGTCATCCTAGGCCTCACACTCACTCCCCACGCACTCACTCCGCACACACTCACTCCCTATACACTCACTCCACACGCACTCACTCCCCACACACTCACTCCCCACGCACTCACTCCCCACGTGCTCACTCCCCACACACTCACTCCCCACACACTCACTCCCCACACACTCACTCCCCACACACTCACTCCCCATGCACTCACTCCCCACACACTCACTCCCCACACACTCACTCCCCACGCGCTCACTCCCCACGCACTCACTCCCCACGCACTCACTCCGCACACACTCACTCCCCACACACTCACTCCCCACACACTCACTCCCCACACACTCACTCCCCATACACTCACTCCCCACGCACTCACTCCCCACGCACTCACTCCCCACACACTCACTCCCCACACACTCACTCCCCACACACTCACTCCCCACACACTCACTCCCCACGCACTCACTCCCCACGCACTCACTCCCCATACACTCACTCCCCTCACACTCATTCCTCACGCACTCACTCCGCACACACTCACTCCCCAAGCTCTCACTCCCCACACACTCACTCCCCATGCTCTCACTCCCCACACACTCACTCCCCACGCACTCACTCCCCACACACTCACTCCCCACACACTCACTCCCCACGCACTCACTCCCAATAAGCCTCTCTACTTCATCATGCCTTCTTTTTATTGGCTGTTGTGTTGGACAGTTTTGATCACCACCAATCCTACATTGTCTTTTGCAATCTTCCTCTGCTGCTCCAACTCTGAAACTCTGAAACGAGGTTTGGTCTCAACCAGAAATGTCACTCAGTCCTTCTCTCCAGAGATGCTGCGTGTCCCGCTGAGTTACTCCAGCACTCTGTGAAACGTCACCTATCCATGTTCTCCAGAGATGCTGCCTGACCCGCTGAGTTACTCCAGCACTCTGTGAAACGTCACCTATCCATGTTCTCCAGAGATGCAGCCTGACCCGCTGAGTTACTCCAGCACTCTGTGAAACGTCACCTATCCATGTTCCCCACAGATGCTGCCTGACCCGCTGAGTTACTCCAGCACTCTGTGAAACGTCACCCATCCATGTTCTCCACAGATGCTGCCTGACCCGCTGAGTTACTCCAGCACTCTGTGAAACGTCACCCATTCTTTCTCTTCAGAAATGCTGCCTGTCCGGCTGAGTTACTCCAGCTTTTTGTGTCTATCTGAGGAGATTTCAATCCTTGGTCACCTTGAGAGTGAGAATGTTAAAACTAATTATTCCTTGCCAATCAAGACCAGGGGATTGTTTAAAATCAAGCCTTCACCTCCACCACCCACTCGCCATTCACCTCTTTAGCAGACAGTGCATGAAAATCAAATGTGTTCTGTAGTTAGTTTGCATGAGGTGGTTGCCAACTAATCAGAGAATGGTTAAAGAAAATCTTAACCAGGAGTAATGAGTTGGGCAGAATAAAGACCAAAGCATTTGGCCAGTAAAGGTGGCAGCAACTAGTGAAGGTAATGTCTAACATCATCCACACCACAGCCAGCTCAGTACAATACATCATCACCTCCTCCCTCTGGACTGGAGGGTGCTCTTGGCCAGATATAGAATCCACCGTGACACTCCCTGACCTGGCCTCTCGTTAATTAATTTCCACCCCTTCCCCTCGCGCAGCCCACAGGAGAGATCCTATTATACTAAACACATTTGCAGAGCATCTTTGCAAGTGGAGGCTGATTTCATTAATCTCAGCCCATTAGGATGCCCGGTGTCAGTGCTGCTTCTGGCCTTGTCCCTCCCTTGCCTTGCTGTGCCAGGCCTGCCTGTCAGTCTGCCCTGTTGCTGTTTCAGCCACAGGGAGCCCTGGATGACCTAAGTCCTACAAAGGTGAAGAGGGGAACCTCTCCCCACACCCTCCCCACCCCTCACCTCTTCACATTTATTGTTCAGATAATCTGCTTGTTTCTGTATCACCAGCATGAGGAGACATATTCAAGCCAAGCCGCTCTGTTTGGACAACAGCAGGGACTATTCAAACTGGGAAAGAGCTGAGAGGTCAGATGGTCCTGGAATCCTGTGCCTAACACTACTCTGAGAGTGCCATTGCCAAGCAGGTCCCAGCTCCTGTGGATATCAGAGGAGTGGCATTCCTGTGGAAACCTTCAGTATTTCAGTTTATTCAGGCAGAGAGACAATCCTGTTGAACCCATGAACAGGCTCTGACCTTGGGAGCAGGGTTGGATTAAGCTAGTGCAGGGCCTGTAGCTAGGGGTTGCCAACTTCCTCACTCCCAAATACGGGACAAGGTAACGTCACCGCCCCGTGCCCCACATGACCTCACCCAGCCAGCGGTCACGTGCTCCTGCTCCACCAATGGCGGCCGCCTGGGCCGGGAGGCGGGTTGCTACGCAACCTCCGTTAGGCGGCGCCCGGACCTACAGTGTCTGGAGGTAGACAGAAAATGCTGGAGTAACTCAGCGGGTCAGGCAGCATCTCGGGAGAGAAGGAATGGGTGATGTTTCGGGTCGAGACCCTTCGGAAGGGACCTCCATGATGCGGGCAGCAAGAACTTCACCATGAACGACGAGGGCGATGAAAGTATCCACAAACTGAAGGAGAAGATGAAGAAGAAGAAGGGAGTGAGGATCTGGCTCTGAGGAAGGTGCTTGATCCATGCTGCGAGAAGACTAAGACTCCATGGAGCAAGATGGGGACGAGCCAGGCCCCCAACGCTCGAGGGGTGGATCCTGTTTGTGACTGGGGTCCATGAGGAAGTCACCGAGGTGGAAGGACATCCACGACAAGTTTGTCGAGTACGGTGAGATCCAGAACCTGCACCTCAACCTGGACCGGCGCAGCGGCCAACTCAAGGGCAACGCTCTGGTGGAGTACGAGACCCAGGCTACAAGGAGGCGCAAGCAGCTATGGAGGGTTTGAACGGGTCGGAGCTGGCCGGGCAGCCCATCAGCGTGGACTGGGGCTTCGTCAGGGGGCCCCCTAGGAGCAAGAGGCGGAGGAGAAGCCGGAGCCCGGACCGGAAGTATCGCTGAGCCGGGACGGAGTGTGGAGCGACCGGTGGGATGGAACATTTAGTGCGGGGCCCGTAGCATATGCTACCTTTGCTGCTAGGTTAATCTGGCACTGCCTGGGAGGTGGGGATCCTAGTGAGAGGATTTGAGTATAGGAGCAAGGAGGTCCTACTGCAGTTGTACAGAAACCACATCTGGAGTATAGTGTGCAGTGTTGGTCCTAATTTGAGAAAAGACATCTTGATCCTGAAGGAGTGCAGAGTAGGTTCACCAGGGTAATTTCCGGGATGGCGGGACTGACATATGTTGAAAGAATGGGTCAACTGGGCTTGTATTCACTGGAATTTAGAAGGATGAGAGGGGATCTTATAGAAACATATACATTTTTGGGGGGATTGGACAGGGAAGATGCAGGAAAAATGTTCCCCATGTTGGGGGAGTCCAGAACCAGGGGTGACAGTTTAAGAATAAGGGGGAGGCCATTTGAGACTGAGATGAGGAAAAACCTTATCACCAGAGAGTTGTGAATCTGTGGAATTCTCTGCCACAGAAGGCAGTGGAGGCCAATTCACAAGATGTTTTCAAGAAAGAGTTAGATGTGGCTCTGAGGGCTAATGGAATCAAGGGATATAGGGAAAAAGCAGGAATGGGGCACTGATTTTGGATGATCAGCCATGATTATATCTTACATTCAATGCCCCAACCCTATGAAAGCAAGCATACCATATGCCTCCTTTTCCACTCTATCTACTTGAGTTGCCATTTTCAGGGAGTTATGGATTTGGACTCCAAGATCCCTTTGTATATCAATGTTGTTAAAGGCCATGCCATTAATTGTATATATTTTCCCTTACATTTGTCCTCCCACCCCCCCCACTCCACACTTGCTCATATTAGACTACGTCAGCCATTTTTCTGCCCATTTCTTTAGCTGATCGATATCCTGGTTTTTATTTTGACATCCTTCCTCACAGTCCATGACCCCAGCAATCTTGATATCATCTGAAATCTTACTCACCAACGCGTTCATATTTATGTCCAAGTCATTTATATAAATCACAAACAGTAGAGGTCCTCGCACAGAACTCTGTGGAACTCCACTGGTCACAGACCTCCAGCCTGAATATTGTTCTACCACCACATCCCTCTGTCAACTATCAGTAACCCAGTTGTGAATCCATTACAACCAAGTCCTGTTAATCCTGTGTACAAACTAATGTGTGCAAATTGGATGACCAATAGGTATCATAGTTGGCATGGACAAGGGCGGGCAGATAGGGTCTGTTTCTGCTGTACATTTCTATGATTTTACGATAACAATAATGTTCAATTCCTGAGCATGGGCCACCATTGTCCTAATCCCATCTACCCTGCTTGAATTAGCTACTATTCACTAATATATTGCATTCTGTATTAACTGACATTAAAACTGATCAAAGTAAAGCTGTGTGATTGTCATGGTTTTATGGTTGATGATAATAACACAGATAAATCAATTGCTGCTTCCTTTCTGTGTGTTGGAGACAGGACTGTTGCTAACCCTCCTCTAGAGGGCTCTCCGAGTTTATTGTTGGGTAAAGATCGATTAGTCACAACATGTCCACCTTGAGCAGTGGCTGAGTTTTTTTGTGGGGGTGGTGTGAGATTAATTGTTTTATTTTTATAATGTGCGACTGGATTTCCTGTGGGGTTGTTAACAGTCAGTTAGATGACATGCTGTCTTCACAAGGACAGGATCATAACTCCACACACTACAGAGTATGACTTCTGTGACCAAGGTACAACCTCCTCCCTATTGGACGCACAGTGTTTGGTTCCAGCCAAGTGAAATACCTCGACGTGGAGGTGAAGTTAATCAGAGCTTATGGGGAATCCACACACAATGAGAACTTAATCGTTTTTTAGAAAATTAAGTGGAATAATACGTAATTATTTTGGTGAGAAGAGGTTGAGCTCAGATATTTGATGTGACAAACCGTGAGGTCAATCAGAGTTTAGTTGTTTGGTGGAGAAAACTGTGACGTAAATCTTGAGTGTTCCTAACATTCTCAGTTCCCATCAACGATAGGAAGCCAATAATATGAAGACAAAGTAAAAAATAATATGAAAGATTATGTAGTGTAACAATTGCATACTCAACTGATATGTGATCTACAGAAAACAATGGACATTTTGTGCTTAGGAAGGAAAGATGATGCTGTTGGTTGGAATAGTGTTCCTTGTCAGAAAGGGTGACACCCAATTGATATGCAGAATATTAATATGTACAACAACACGATATAAGTTCTTCTTCCCCTGTGCTCTCCGACTGTGCTTTCATGTTTCACTGTATAAACAAACAGAAATGCAGAGCTGAAATAATAGACAGTTTATGACAGTTTAGTAAACAAGAAAATGCAATCTGTCATTGGGAGTGACTGTCGCTATCAGAGGGAAGTTGGGTTTGACATCTATGATGGGGGAGACTGGCATTTATTACAAGACTGCTTAAGCAAATGGAGCCACACGTATCTTTAATACTGATGTGGATTAAGATAGGCCCTAGATTCCTCAAATTGACTGACAGTCACTTCCTCGAGTGGCGCTTGAAAGCCTTATGTTAAGTGGGAGCTCTGGGTTTCTCCCTGTTGAGTTTAGTGAAACATTGCATTAGGTAGCTTGCTTGTCACCTGCCAGCAATATTGTTCGTAGCCCTTGCTCTCTCATCACCTAGACATGCTCATGGCCCCTGTCTCTAAAGGTGATAGTTTTCGTTCCGCACCCCAAACTTGCTAGAATCACAGTCTGCCAATGAGCTTGCCATCATCCTGATCGTTAAGCAATGGAGATTCTGATTTCCCGAGTCCTTCCTTTCTTCAGATTTCCGGCTTTTGAAATCAATGTTGGCTGGGCTTAATAATTCATGGTTTAATGCACCATCTCTCCCACTATGCACACCCATGGTACTGCAGACCTATGTCCTTCTAAAGTAAATTATAGTAGCTATTTTAAAATTGATGCATTTGTGTGACATTTGGACAGCTTTTTGAAAATGAAATAGAATAAATTGATAATACAGTAACTCGCCTGATAGTTGCTTTGCCTAAATTCCCTGTGGGATCAATAAAATGTGAAAATGGGTTAATCCATGTTGGGTCTGCACGTTTGCTAGAAGATAAGGAAGTGCCAGAGCAGAGAGAGAGCATTGTCATAGCAGAGTAGCAAAGGTAGTGTTCTGAGACTGGATGTAAGACATCCTGTGGAGCAGAGGGAGGTTTCTGCTGAGTGTTAACTCACTCAATAGACAGCATTGCACAGCCAGACCGAGCCCCCAAAATGCCCACATCCCCTCCCTAGGAAGTGCAAGCAAGTTCCCAAGAAGGGAAAAGAGTTAATCATTTGACTTGCAAATCCCTAAACCTAATGCAATTTTCACTTTCCTGACACCACCGCCTTAATGCAAGGTCACAGCAGCAGCCAATAAATCCAGAAATAGAAAAGAGCAATAACAATTAGAATATTTAGCAGCAGATGTTTGATCCTGGCAAGAAAACACAGTCTATTTCAACTGACATTAATCATAGTCTCTGACAGTTGTGAATCTGGCATTTTTCATTGGTGTTATCTGTCCTAATTAGTGCAGAAAGGGGACTGTTCTCATCTTGGTCACCAGGAATGTTCAGCCTATGTTTGCATATTTCTGTTATGTTACCTGTCAGGTTCACCCTGAGCTGCAGCAGGTCCTGTAACCTCAGGGGACAGCACGCAAGGAGAAAGGAATGTGTACGCAAGGTGACAAGGAAGCTTCCTTAACCGGAAACAAATGACTTTGAGCAGATAGAAAACTTACAGTGGGGTCAATTATGGCGTGGGCACAGGAGGGAGGTCCTGTTAGACAGCTGTTTCAGATTTGCAATGGAGGAGGGATTATTACCTGTTAATGCTATGCTGACATCAATGTAATAGCAAAGCAATTGACATGTAATTGCTTTGTTAGTCATGGAATTGCAATATGATAGTTTGCAATAGCTACGGCCCTACAAGCAGTCCCAGTCTACATCACAGAGCACGCTGAACATTAAATTCTCCAATTTTGGATCACAAGCCAACCATTTCCCCCCCCTCTATTTCCTGTGCTAGCCCTGAATGTGCACCAATTTCTCCACCAACCTGCCGCTTTTCCTCTTCCCCCACATCTCCTTCCACCTATATCCCTTCCTCTGGCTTCATTTCACTCCCCTTCTCAACTCACAGCCTTTTGTCTTCAATTCATCTCTGACCTTTGTCCACCCATATCAAGTTATTAGTTGCCAGGTTTTGTCCCACTCCCACCTCTCATCCAGCTTTCTCCCCCCCCCTGTCTGAGCAAGGGTCCCGACCTGAAACGTCACCTATCCATATCATTCAGAGCTGCTTCCTGACCTGTTGAGTTACCGCTCCACTTTGTTTCTTTTTTTTGTAAAGCAACATCTGCATTTCCTTGTATCCACAGTGTTCATCATTTCTGGGCCTAACTGAGCACAGGAGAACCATTACCATTCGATTTGTCTCTCCTTGAAAGGCTACCATCATTTTTTTAAAGGCAATTAGTTAATAGACAGAAAATGTAAATTACCTGCAAAGCTTCAGGACATCGGCCATGCAGCCAACTTAATCCTTTTGATATGTAGTCACCATCATAATAGAAAATGCAGCAACCAATTTGTCATAGCTAGTCTCCCTCAGCCAGCAGTGATATCGACCACTGTTACTTGGCCTGTAGTCAAGCTGCCTGTATCTGTTACAACACTGACACCTACCAAACTTTGTGGGAAATTGCCCAGTTTGGGCAAATCATATCCAATTAATGCCATCAGTCTGCTGCACTAGCAGCGGCATGAAGGAAGATGTTTTCAACGTAGCTATTGTGGTGTATTAATTCCCCAATAACCTGCTCACTGATGCCAAGTTTGAGTTTGACCAGGACAAGATCGCATTGCAGCCTTGGTCCAAACATAGACCAAGAGCTGAATTCCATAGGTGAGATGGAAATGGTTGACCTTTGCATGAAGCAACAATTGACTGAGTTTTGCAAGAGATTGCAGATGCTGGGATCTTGCGTAAACCACAAAGTGCTGGTGGAACTCAACAAGTCAGGCAGCATCTGAGGAGGAAATGGACAGACAATCTGTAAGTGCTAACGTGCTTCAATCCATTGTCAGCAGAAATCTGGCACTTTGGACAATGGAGCATCACCTCAACATTGGACATGTATCAGTCTCAAATGTCATAGCAAGGAAGAAGGCCATTCAGCCCTTTGAGCAGGTACTAGCTGCAGGTAATTGCAATCCAGCAAATCTTATTCTCCCACCTTTAACATGAACTTTAAAATTATTTTATTTCAGATTTGCCCAGCTCCTTTTCAATATGGATATTATTGAAAATAAGACTCAGGAACAGCTTCAACCCCAGGGCCATAGCTGCTATGAACCGGTCCTGCTGAGCTAGATGGTCACATCGCACAGCGAACCGGCACAGATCAACTTGCACTTTATTCTGTTTTAAAACTGTTACAATTTGTTTCATTGGGTTGTTTAAATTAATACTGACCAGCTAATTAATTTATTGCATCGTATGGGAGGCGCATTCCCAATCTCGTTGTACCCCTGTACAATGACAATAAAGATATATTGTATTGCATTGTATTGTATTGTATTAGTACAGCATTTTATAAAGTCCCCCATGATAGGCTGATCCAGAAGATTACGATGCATGCGATTGACAGTGACTTGGTTGTATGGATTCAGAACTGGCTTACTGATAGAGGGTCATAGTGGAAGCACAACCACCAGGCTGCAGGCCTGTGCGGTATGAGATAAAAGTAATGACTTGGATGTAACTGTAGGTGGGTTGGTTAATAAGTTTGCAGATGATACTAAGATTGCTGGGATCGCAGGTTGTGATGAAGGCTGCCAAAGTATACAAATGGAGTGTTGTCTGAGCAAGTATGTGGTGTTGCTCTTTGGGAGGTCAAATGTAAGGGGAAAATGTACAATTAATGTCATGACCCTTAGTGGCATTTCCCCACTGTGTCTAGGTCAGGGAGAATGGTCGGCGTGGACTGGTAGGGCCGGACAGGCCTGTTTCCATGCTGTAGTTGTTATATGTTATATATGTTATATATGTTATATGTGTGCATCTATGACTAATAGGCCGTATTTGGAGTATTGCGTGAAGTTTTAGTCGTCCACATTACATGAGGAAGGTGGAAGCTTTGGAGCGGGTGCAGAAGAGGTTTACCACAATGCTGCCTGGTTGAGGGGTTATTAGCTACAGACTTGGATTGTTTTCTCTGGAAGAACGGAGGTTACAGGGAGAGCAGAGAAAAGTATGTAAAATTATGAGAGGGTGGACAAACAGAATCTTTTTCTCAGGATGGAAAAATCAAATACTAGAGGGTATATCTTTAGGGTGAGAGGATCAATGTTTAAGATGTGTGGTGAAAGGTTTTTTGGGGATGGTGAGTGTCTGGAATGCACTGTCAGGGGTGGTGGTTGAAGCAGATATATTAATGGCATTTAAAAGATTTTTAGATGGGCATATGGGTATGCAGGCAATGGGGTTATTTGCAGGTAGATAAGTGATGGTTAAGGCATCACGTAGGGCACAAATATGGTGGTCAGAAGGGCCTGTTCTTGTGCTGTACTATTCTATGTTCCATATTAATATTACTCTGTAGACAGACTCTACTCACCTGTCTCCTCACCACCTCCCAGGCCATGCGTTCCAAACTACCCATCAGATTTAAACGTTTTTCCATACATTAATTTTGGTTCTGGTGCCAATCATCTTTGTCTGTGACCCATAGCTTTGACCTCTCTCTCATGGGAACTGTTGAACCAGTTTCTGACTCATGAACAGGAGTGCTCCTCATAGACCAACTCTGTAATGAATGCACTGATGTTACTCGACTAGGGCCTGGGGTGGGAGATGGTTTCTAAATGACCAATGGCCGGTCTTTGGGAGTGGCAACATCTCCAGGAACGCACTTAACCAAGGAGAAAGCAACCATAATTGACAATATTGTAGCCATCCTTAGTTAACCCAACAGCATCAAAAATCAACTAAGATTGGGCTGAAGTGACATGTGGAAGCACAGTGACAGTAAAGGGAATTAGTGCTCATTCTGTAATTGTCTTTGAGTTGTTAGGGGTGAGCTGGCTTTGTGACAAGGTAGTGGGGGATAGGTTATATTGGGAGGAAATTCATTGTCAATGGCGTTCGAGTCACCAGACTCCATAAAATTGGATGTGTAAATCAGTTGATATTTGTACAATTCAATTATTACATGGCATTACTGACACAACATTTTGCGCCCTTATTTAATTAGCAGAATTTAAATTCTCCGTCACTGTGGTGTGAATGTATCCCACATCACCCATTAACATGGTCGCTACGATACAGTGCTCTGTCGGGTTTCTTCAAGATTCTTTTTCTTCTTCAATTTTAGAGCAAATTGGGAGGAGCTAGAATGATTGCACAGCTTCAGCATCCCAGGTTTGATCCTGACCTCCATTGCTGTCTGTGTGGAGTTTGCACGTTCTACCCTGTGACTGCATGGGTTTCCTCCCACATTTCAAAGATGTGCTGGTAGTTTTATTGGCTCTGAAAGGTGCCCCAAAGTGCAGATGAGAAGCAGAATCTGGAAGAGCGTTGATGGGGATGTGGAGATAATAAAAATCGATTTAGGTAGGCCAGTGTTGGTCCGTGTACCGAGCTCAGGGTAGATGGTCAGCACAGACTTGATGGGTTGAAGGGCCCCTTTCTGTGTTGCATCTCTCCATGGCTGAATAAGTCACTCTGGGATCCATAATCTGCTACAGGTGGGACAGGTGTTTAATAGTGTTGTCGAGGAGGAAGTATGAGAGGTGATTTAATGCTGTGCCTCCATCTCCAAGGATGATGCATTTTTATCAAAGGCTTTGAACGAGTCAGTGAATCTGTTTGGCTGTTTTATGGGATGTGGTGTTGGGCATGCGAGCAGAGCAGCTTGTCTAGAATCCAGCCCACAATACTGGGAACATTGGCC
Source organism: Rhinoraja longicauda (assembly GCF_053455715.1). NCBI lineage: Eukaryota > Metazoa > Chordata > Chondrichthyes > Rajiformes > Arhynchobatidae > Rhinoraja > Rhinoraja longicauda. Next base: position 18,859,390 of record NC_135989.1, read on the forward strand.
AGGGAGAGAATACAGATGATACTTGCTTTATTCTGCACTGGTCAACAAAACTCCCCACTCCACGCAAGACAAACCGGGAGCTAAAAGGTTAATGATTTTTTTAAATCCACGATGGCAAGGAAAAGGATATTTATTTAGAAATGAGAGTAAACAGTTTTAGGTCTTAAAGAATTTTAATTTTCTGAAAGCATTGTGGAAAAGACAGGCATTTTGTATTGATGCATAATTAATAGCACAAGAAAACAGAGTCCCATTACATTAGGGCATTGCACAGAAAAGCAATTTACAGATAGTATCACAGTGCTGACAGTTAATCCTGGCTTGCTCAGCCAACACTGGCCTGCAGAACTGGAGATAAGGAGCTCTGGCAGAGAAACAAACAGCTGGCTAATAGAAAACAGCTAAATGACAAGACGCTGTAGTGCATTACTCCCAACCCCTGAGAAGACCTTGCAGTGGTAACGTTGGGTCAGACGTGGTCTTGATCCAAGGTAGACACAAACTGCTGGAGTAACTCAGCGGGACATGGTCTTGCATGGCCTTGGGGACCATAAGCTTTCTGGTGACACTCCTGGTTGGGAGGAAGTAGGCGCACTGCAAATGTTGTTGGAAACTAAAGTAACATCACCATGTATTTATTTTGCTCCTTCCCCAACCCTTCTTGGCAAGTTCCAGCTCATGATAGTTCATGAAGCAGCTTCTCAGCCGTGCCTCGCCCTTTCCCCTGACACCTTGTACTTTGAGTGGCTGTAATACAGGAAGATGCAGCCAATTTTATCCAAGATTACATGGATTCTCCTGCATTCTCCTTTATACATTCTCCTGCTTAGTTGCTCATCACAGTAGATTGTATTTCATTGTGACCAATGAGAATAAGGGTTAATCTCAGCATAATAATAAATTGGATGGAAAATATGAACAAAGAAATAGGAGGAATAAGTCTCTTGGCTCTTGGATCCTGCTCCATCATTCAATATAATCATGGCTGATCTTCCAAATTCAATACCTTGTTGCATGTTGCAGCTGTATACGTTACTGGTGAGACCACACTTGGATTACTGTGTGCTGTTCTGATCATTAAGTTGCAAAGAATGCAGAAGAGATTCATCAGGGTATTACCTGGACGTGGGCTTATATTATAGGAAGAGGCTGGATAGGTTGGGACTTTTTTCTTTGGAGCTTAGAAGGCTGAGGAGTGACCTTATTGAGATGTACAAGATCAAAAGGGAACATGGATCAAGTGAACACTCACAGTTGACTCAGAGTGCAGTCCATATCTGGAACAAGCAGCCAGAGGATGCTATAGAAGCAAAAAAAATTACAACTTTTAGAAGACATTTGGAAAGATATATGGATAATGTGGGTTGAGGAGGCTAAACACCTTGCCTTACTATGGTCCTTACACAATGTTGTGCATGTTAGAGATTCTGCCCTTCATAGATCCAGGGACTAGGTTCAATCCTGATCTCAGGTGCTATCAGAAGTTCTCCCTGCATGGGTTTTCTCCAGGTGCTCCAGTTTGCTCCCACATACCAAAGACATGCGTGTTGGTAGGTTAATGGGCCACGTGCGTGTTGGTAGGTTAATGGGCCATGTGACTAATAGGTTTCCTGCAACTGCACGCGGTGCCCACATGACTCAGCTGCATGGGAGAGGACCACACTGCCACAACTGCCACTGTGGGCTTGCTTCCTTCTTGCATCTCAGAATATGAGCCTTGGTAGCTGTTTGGACTCCTTCAATGTGGAAGGAGATCATTCAACTTGAAGGGTCTATACTAGCTCTCAGAGTTCAGAAATCAGAGGTACAAAGGGACTTGGGAAATGCTGGTGTGGGATTCCCAAAAGGTTTATTTGCAAGATGAATCAGTACTAAGGAAGGTAAATGCGATGTTAGCATTTATTTCAAGAGTATAGAATATAAAAACAGGGATGTAATGCTGAGGCTCTATAAGGCACTGGTCAGACTGCATTTAGAATATTGTGAGCAATTTTGGGCTCCATATCTGAGGAAGGATGTGCTGGCATTGGAGAAGGTCCAGAGGAGGTTTATGAGAATGAATCATGGAGAAATGGGTTAATGTATAATGAGCGTTTGATGGATCTGGGCCTGCATTCTTTAGAGTTTAGAAGGATGAAGGGGAACCTCATTGAAACTTATTGACCTCATTGAAATTTACCGAATTGTGAAAGGCCTAAATGGATTGAATGTGGAGAGGCACAACCTCAGTATAAAAGGATGTACCTTTAGAAAGGAAATGAGGAAGAATTTCTTTAATCAGAGGGTGGTGAATCTGTGGAAATCATTGCCATAGACGGCTGTGGAGGCCAAGTCATTGGGCATGTTTAAGGCACTTGAAGAGATGAAGTCCTAGCCTGCCCTCAAGTCTTGGCAATTGGATCTTGTAAGTCTTGTAAGTCAGCACCTGACAGCAACACCTTCACTGTGCAGGAGTATGATGTTAAGCGCGTGCTCAGAGCAGTGAATCCCAGGAAAGCTGCAGGCCCCGATGGTGTGACGGGCAGAGTGCTGAGGGAATATGCAGACCAATTATCTGAGGTCTTCACAAAAATCTTCAACCTGTCCCTTTTAAAATCCACCATCCCTCCCTGCCTGAAGTCTGCCACAATCATCCCACTGCCGAAAAAGTCTGTCATCAGCGGCCTTAACGACTACCGTCCGGTAGCACTCACACCGGTCATCACAAAGTGCTTCGAGAGGCTGGTCCTGCAGCACATCAAAGCCAGCCTCCCACCCACCTTCGACCCATACCAGTTTGCCTACAGAGCAAATAGGTCTACAGGGGATGCCATCGACACTGCTCTTCACACTGCACTGACCCACCTTGAACACCAGGGGAGCTATGTGAGGATGCTCTTCCTCGACTTCAGCTCTGCCTTTAACACGGTCATCCCGAGCAGACTGGTCACCAAACTTTCTGACCTTGGATTTTCCCAAACCATCTGCCAATGGATCAAGGACTTCCTGACCAACCGCCCCCAGACCGTCAAAATAGGCCCTCACCTCTCCTCCACCATTACGCTGAGCACCGGCTCACCACAGGGCTGTGTGTTGAGCCCCATCCTTTACTCCCTCTACACTCACGACTGCGCCCCCACCCATCCCACCAACACCATCATCAAGTTCGCGGATGACACAACTGTGGTTGGACTCATCTCAGGAGGAGATGAGACAGCCTACAGGGATGAAATCCAAAGGCTGGCAGCATGGTGTTCAGTGAACAATCTTGTCCTGAACTCCTCCAAAACAAAGGAACTTATAATAGACTTCAGGAAAACCAGTGCAGAACACGACCCACTCTACATCAATGGGGGGTCTGTGTGGAAAGGGTACCCGCTTTCAGGTTCCTGGGTACGCACATCGCAGAGGATCTTACCTGGTCTACCAACACCATCACCACAGTGAAGAAGGCACAGCAGAGACTCCACTTCCTGAGGATCCTCAGGAAAACCAACCTGCAGGAGAAGCTCATGATGTCCTTCTATCGCTGCTCCATCGAGAGTGTGCTGGCATACTGTATAACCACATGGTATGCCAGCTGCTCAGAAAAGGACAGGAAGGCCCTTCAGAGGGTCATCACGACGGCCCAGAAGATCATCGGCTGCTCACTGCCCTCCCTGGAGCACCTGTTCAGCCTACGCTGCCTCAGTAGAGCAGGCAAAATAATAAAAGATCCATCCCACCCCGGTCACCGTCTGTTTGTTCATCTGCCCTCTGGTCGACGTTTCAGGTCGATCAAATCCCGAACAAACAGACTTAAGAACAGTTTTTACCCCAGGGCCATACGAGAACTGAACACTACTTTCTGCACTAGGCAACACTGTTAAAACTTTTGTACTTAATATAATTGTATTTATTTGTTTTTGCATTTATTGCATATATGTTTTTACGCACCGTCAGGATTGGCTATTTTTTAATTTCGTTGTACTCGTTGCAATGACAATAAATGAATATTATTATTATTATTATTATTCTCTACATCCTTCTAAACTTAATGGCATCCTTTCTAGCAGGGAAACCAGTAATGAACACAATATCGTCCGCGTGGGGCCTCACCGAAGTCTTGTACAATTGTAACATAACATCCTAATTTCTATCTTTAATTTCCTGACTGATAAATGCCAGCATTCCACAAACCTTCTTCGCCACCTTCTCTTCCTGTGAGGCCACTTTCAACCTGCTGCACAACACTCTCCAGGCCCAACTGTTCACTGTGAAACTCGGCTCACTTGGTTTGACTTCTCAAATTGCAAGGTCTCACACACAACTGCATTAGTCATTCATTGGCCCACATGCCCAGATAATCTCCGATGTTCTCATGTATTCATCAACTATTTCCTCTGGTCCTTGGTTCCACCCACCAAACAAGGTGCTCTGAAAATACCTGTGACATCATTAGAATACAAAGTTACTTTGAGCATTTCACTGTGACATTTCACATGTGACAATAAACTTAACTAAACTAAACTAAAGGAAATGTTCAGACTCCCATGAACAGTGGTCAAATAAATAACAGAAACAATGCGTTTGGCTAATGATGTAGTGTAAGGGTGAATGTTAGCTGGGAATATGAGAATAGCTGGGCCTCAAAGCAATGCCATTGGCCATTTGACTGTCAATCCGCACAATAATTGTACCTCGTAGCTACATTATGACTGTATGTGAAACACTCATAAAGTGGAACTAAAAAAGCCCTGACATGTCCCCTCTGTATCTACAGAATTCTCCAAGCCAATTGTACCAGAGCATGAGATGGAGCAAGACATCCATATTAAAAGATTGCTGCTTTCGCTGAGCGCTGAGGGAGTGCTCATTTTCCGTGCTTGACTCACCCCTGCAAAGGTTGCACTACCTGTTTAATTCTGTAAGTGTTTTCATGCTGGATCCAACGTGGAGTGCATAACAAAGATTCAGAAGCTTAAATTACATTGCACCAAGGAATACCAAATGAGGAGCCAGCTGAGCTGTGTCTACAGGCAATGATTTCCAAGCTTTCCAGCCTCCTTGAATTACTGCAGTGCTGCTACAGATTGTCGCAGTCATTGTGGTGATGAGTGTTTGGAAGCGTGTTCCAGCATTTTCACTCAGTGATACGAATGGAACGGTGATACGAGGAAGATATTTTGGGGTGTGCATTTCATTGGCATTTATCGCCCTCCCTAATTATCCTTGTTCACAAGCAAATCATTTGATAATCATGAGCTGAGTTTCCCACTCCATCTGCCATAATCCAAGAGATTTTATGTTTACAAAGGAAAAAATGGTAACCAGAGTGAGAGTAGAAACCCCCTAGGAATGAAAGTGGTCAACTCTGCGTGGAGCCACAGTGGAGCCGCTTGGTCCTCAATGAGTATTTCTCCTCTGTTTTAACCATGGAGAAAGACAAAGGGACTGAGGAACTTGAGGCAGTCACTGAAAGTGTACTGAGAGCATTCAGTATTGGGGTCGAGGAGGAGCTGAAGATCCCAATGTGTATGAAGGATAAATAAATCTCCCAGGCCTGATCAGATATATCCAAGTATACTGTGAGAAGCTAGAGAGGAAAATGTGGGAGCCCTGGTTGAGATTTACAAGTCGTCATTAAATACAGGTGCCAGAAGACAGGAGAGTGGCAAATGTTGTGGCTCTATTCAGGAAGGGCTGCAGGGAAAAGACTGGGAACTACAGGCCAGTGAGCTTAACACCTGTAGTTGGAAGGCTACTAGGGAGCTTTCTGAGGGATAGGATATACAGGCATTGAGATGGACAAGGGCTGATTAGGGATAGTCAGCATGGTTTTATAGGTCATAGTGGGAGGCCGTGTCTCACAAATCTGATTAAGTTTTTTGATGATGTGACCAAAGAGGTTGATGAAGGAAGAGCTGCGGATGTTGTATATATGGATTTCAGCAAAGCATTCGACAAAGTTCCACATGGTAGGCTGCTCTGGAAGGTTAGATCCCATGGGATACTTAGATATAAAGACAATAGGTGCAGGAGTAGGCAATTCGGCACTTCGAGCCAGCACCGCCATTCAATGTGATCAAGGCTGATCATACACAATCAGTACCCCGTTCCTGCCTTCTCCCCATGCCCCTTAATTCCACAAGCTCTAAGAGCTCTATCTAACTCTCTTTTGAATGCATCAAGTGAATCGGCCTCCACTGCCTTCTGAGGCAGAGAATTCCACAAATTCGCAACCGCCTGTGTGAAAATCTTTTTCCTCACCTCAGTTCTAAATGGCCTACCCCTTATTCTTAAACTGTGGCCCTGGTTCTGGACTCCCCCAACATTGGGAACATATTTCCTGCATCTAGTGTGTCCAATCCCTTAATCATTTTAGCCAAGGAGAGATAGCTGAATGGATAGAAAATTGGCTTCATGAAAGGAAGCAGAGGGTGATGATGCAAGGTTACTTTCTGGACTGGAAGCCTGTGACTAATGGTGTGTCTCAGGATTCGGTTCTGGGCCCATTACTGTTTGTCATCCACATTAATGATTTGGATGAGAACGTACATGGCATGATTAGCAAATTTGCAGATGACGCTAAAGTGTGTGGTAATGTAGATAGTGCAGATTGCAGCTGGAACTTGATCGGTTGGGTAGGTGGACTGAGGAATGTTTGATGGAATTTTAAAAATGTGATGTGTTCCATTTTGGGAAGACTAACATGGACAGGATTAACAGTAAATGGAAGGGCTCTGGGGAGTGTTGTAGAGCAGAGGGATCTAGAAGATATAGTTTGTTGAAAGTGGTACCACTAGTTGATAGTGTGTTCAAAAAGGCTTTTGGAACATTGGCCGTCATCAGTCAGAGCATTGAGCATTGAAGTTGGGAGGTCATGTTGCAGTTATATCTGATGTTGGTGAGGCCGCATTGAGACTATTGTGTTCAGTTCTCGCACCATGCAATGGTATAAAGGCGGGCGATGGTATAAAGCCGTGCAATGAACAAATAAGCAATGCTGACAGAACTCTGTGGATCAGGCAACATCTGTGGAGGAAATAGACAGATATCAGCTGGAAGCCTTCAGATTGGAGTAGTGGGAGAAGGTTGGAAAAGGGAAATGGGGTAAAGCTCGGTGAGTGATGGGTGGATACAGGTGAGGGGATGATGGGCAGATGGTGCAGTAAGTGACAAAGGCTAGAGGTGAAAAGGTGACAAAACATTCCAGAGGTGTGAAATGTAAAGCTGGAGCAAGCTATTCAGGTGTAATGGTACAGGTGTGGATAAAAGGGAATGAGACTTGGAGATGTGCGTACTGATGAAGGGAACCCCTTCTTTCCCTACACTCGCCACCCTGGTGTGCACCTCCCTCAACACTCTGGTCACCCGACTGCTTTCCCTCCTCTGTACTCGCACCCCTCTCCCACATTATAAGTACCTGGGTGTCTACCTCAATAATAAATTGGACTGGACCGAAAACACCGATGCGCTATACAGAAAGGGCCAGAGCAGACTTTATCTGCTAAGGAGACTCAGGTCCTTTGGAGTGCAAGGGGAACTCCTAAGGACCTTCTACAACACGGTGGTTGCATCGGCCATCTTCTATGGAGTGGTCTGCTGGAGCAGCACCATCTCAGCGGCGGAAGGGAAGAGACTCGACAAGCTGGTCAGGAATGCCAGCTCTGTCCTGGGTTGCCCCCTCGACTCAGTGCAGGTGGTGGGAGAGGGGAGGATGATGGCAAAGTTAACATCGCTGCTGGACAACGACTCCCACCCCATGCAGGACACTGTCACTGCACTGAGTAGCTCCTTCAGTGACAGACTCCTTCACCCCAAGTGCATGAAGGAGAGATATTGGAGATCTTTCCTTCCCGCTGCTGTGAGACTGCACAACCAGCACTGTTCCCAGCAGATGAGTCAACAATAACAGCTAAGAATACACAGAAAACTGATGACAATTTATCCTTGTCTTTACTTTTATTTATAATGAATGATCTCTTGCTATCTACTTTGCTGCTGTAACACTGTAAATTTCCCCGGTGTGGGACGAATAAAGGAATATATTATTATTATTCCCCTCTTACCCAGATCCTTCCCCCTAGCTTTGCATGTCACACCTCTCCTTGTCTAACACTTGTCTCCTCTTCATCTCTGGCTGTTGTCACTACTCCCCTATCTGCTAATCAGTTCCCAACTGTATCCAGCATCACTCACCAGGCTTTGATCTGCTCCCATCTTTGCAGTCATGCAGTTGGTGCCTGGTCCACTGAGTACCCCCAGCACTGTTTCTGAACTAGTTATTCCTTGGTTAAAGTTATCCAAAGTGAGTTTAATAGTCATGGCTCTTAAGTCTCATTACAATGTACTAATCCTGCCCTTCCATTCACCCCACTGTGGTTCTTTAGAGTTGGTCTAAATCTATATTTGGTTTGGTGGGTGTCTGCGTTGCTGCAATCTGTTTGCTTTCTGCTTCATTTTCTGAATAATTTGTGTTTATTTCCACCCAAGAACTCCGAGGACTGGACCTGTGCTGCTGAAAGTGTCCGCTGGGGTTAGACTGTCTCTTCCCACTCTGCCAAATGTTGTTGTAAGATGGAATAAACTTATTTCCCAATGCTGTTCTCCTGATACCCAAGTCTCATTTTGTTTTTGTCGGTTAAAGTAATGTCTTTTCTGTTACGGTTGGGTTTATTCTGATATTGTGAACTGCTGTACGCCTTGTAACATTCCTGCAACTTTATCCAGTCTATCTGGATTTGATCTTCATAGAGATGGTGTGAAGGTAAGGCCCCTATTTCAACCCCTCTTTTGGTTTCAGTGGGGATAAGTCTTTGAAAGGTTGACAATGGGTTTTCTATTTATTTTTGGTCAAGTGTTTTATAATTCAAGATGCTGGATCTTTAGCAATAAAAGCAATGTTGGAGCAACTCGATGGGTCAGGCAGCATCTGTGATAAATGGGCAGATGTGTTGGGTCAGGACCCTTCAAACTGGAGTGGGGGGAAGAAGTGTGGATCTATGACTCCAGGCAGGAGTTTGTTGAGAACATTATTGCTTTCTCCTGAAATGTGTTTGCTTCTTTGATTAATTGTGCTGACTTTTCCTTTCGATTGTGTCATTTGAAGTATCCAGGGTTTTTATTATTTTTTCTGGTGCAACTGGAATTGTGCTGTTTCTGTGCTGTATCTCAGAACCAAAAGGATGTTTCCACTAGTGGGAGAGTCTCAGACCAGAGGGCACAGTGTCTGAATAAAAGGATGTATCTTTACTTAAGTGATGATACCCTGACCTTGATACAACTAACATTGAATTTGTGTGATGTAAAATGTAGGAACGAGGAACTGAAGATGTTGATTTATACCAAAGATAGACACATTGCTGGAGTAACTCAGTGGGTCAGACAGCATCGCTGGGGAAACTAGAAATGTTAGGATGGAACAAAAGGGTTCTTGTCCAAAATGTCACCCATCCTTCTCCTCCGAAGATGCTGCCTGACCCGCTGAGTTACTCCAGCACTGTGTCTATCTGCAATAATATGTTGATCAGTGATAATTGTTAATGATTGAAGCACAATATGGAACAAGGAGATGGACAGATGCAGAGATAATGTAGAATATTGTGCTGAAGGGGCCTGAAGGGCATTCTTACTGTCAACCCAGTAATTTGGAACAATTTGTCTGCTGTGGATTGGAGTAAAGATGTATAAAATTCCCCAAAGAGCTGATCCTATCTCTGTCTCCAATGCTTTGAGACCTTTGGAAAGGGTGAAGATAAGATTTATAAGGATATTGCCAGGAATTGTTGTTGCTACCAAGTCAAACTAGGACTTTGTCCACATATCAGACGGGCATGCAGTGCAGCGGATCACCACACGGTGGGAGTGTTGACCACAGATTGGAGCGACCTGTTATATGAATTCACTGCACATTGGGAGCGCTGTCTGCAAATTAGATATAGTTGTGCTCTTTACTGCAAAATGGTTCTTTATTACTCTGACCTGTTTCCTTTCCCTATAATGCACCCATTGCCCAGATGCCAACGTTTGTAAACGCCCTGAAACCAGGGAAAATTTGGGATGAAAATCAAGGAACTGCAGGTGCTGGTTTACAAAAAAAGACCCAATGCTGGAGTAACTCAGTGGTTCAGGAATCATCTGCGGAGAACATCGGTGAGATTTTGGGTTGGGAGCTTCAGACTAATTTCTGCTTGTGGCTCTATTTGCCTCATGAAGTCAGTGGCAAGAATGAATTGGTCTCCTGGCAGAGATGGGGTACTGATTGTGAATGATCAGCCATGAATGACGGTGCTGGCTCAAAGGGCCGAATGGCCTTCTCCTGCACCTATTGTCTATAGCTGTGCAATTGTGTTTTAAATGGGGCACTTTATGAAGACTGGTTTTCAGTTTATGTCTAATTGTTGTGATTAAGAAGGCAGCAAGGAATTTAAAGTGGATCTACATTGACTTGGTTGAGGAAAGTTAATGTGAACTAGGTGTTAACCAATTGTGTGAAATGGTTAATGTTAACTACGCTAATCAATGGTTGTTTAAGAAATCTCATGAAGGACTTTTGGGTGAAAGCAAGCAGTGTGTGATGTGCTTATTGAGCTTTGGATTGGGCAGACTTGTAGAGATAGTTGTAAAGCTATATGGATGCTCTTGCTCAAAAAACACAAACTGCTGGAGGAACTCAGTGGGCCAGGCAGCATCTCTGGAGAACATGGATAGGTACAAAGTGCCTTTATCCACCTACCAGTTGCAAGGGTTTGACTTGCCTCTTCTCTTCAGCATTCTCCCCATCTACATCTTTAATCTGAAGAAGGGTTCTGATCAAAATGATGCTTGTCTATTCACTTTGTGGTCAGGAAGATGATGTCTGATTTGCTGAGTCCCACTCTCTGCTTTTAGACCTAGTTATGTTCCCTAGTTGGGTCCGTCAAAGGGAAAGCAGTTTAATATTTGTGGATACGGTTTCGAGTTTACAATATACTAATCCTGCCTGTCCATTCACCCGACTCTAGTTCTCTTGGTCTAAATCTATATTTGGTTTGGCAAGTGTCTATGTTGCTACAATCTGTTTACTTTCTGTTTTCATCCTCTGAATAAATTGTGTTTGTTTTCACCCAGGATCTCCAAGGACTGGACCTGTGCTGTTGGAAGTGTCTGCTGAGGTTAGACTGTCTCTTCCCATTCTGCCAAATGCAGGTGTGAAATGGAATGAACTTCTTCCCCATTGCTGTTCTCTTGATACACAAGTCTCATTTAATTCAGTGTTTTTGTTGGTTAAAGTAGTGTCTGCAACCTTGTCTGTCTATCTGGATTTGATCTTCATGGAGATGGTGTGAAGGTAAGGCCCCTATTTCAACCTCTCTTTTGTGGGGATAAGTCTTTAAAAGATTAACAACGGTGTCTCGTATTTAATTTTGATCAAGGGATTTATAATTTAGGATGCTGGATCTTTAGCAATAAAAGCAATGCTGGAGAAACTCGATGGGCCAGGCAGCATCTGTAGGAAATGGACAGGTGTGTTGGGTCAGGAGCCTTTAGACTGAAGTGGGGGAAGACAGCTGGAATAGTAAGGTGGGGTGGGCAAAGTCTGGCAAGTGATGGGCAGATACAGGTGAGGGGGTGAGTGGTAGATGGGTGGTACGTGAAGACTAGAGATGAAAAAGGTGACAATGTGTTGGATAAGTAGAGGAGTGAAATGTAGTCCAGAGGGAGGTGTGTGGGTGCAATGGGCCAGGGGAGGGAAAAGAGGGATGAAAGAAATGTGACCCACAGATGGCAGGTGAGCGTACTGAGTAGGGGAAACCCCCCTCTCTCCCTCCACCCCCACCCTGGGGTGCACTCCTCTCCCACCACCCCAGTCACTCTGCTCCTCTCCCTTCCTCTATACGTCATCTCCCATCCCCAATTCCCATACTCCCCCCTTTCCCCTTCCACCCACACCCTTCCACCCCCTCATCTCCCATCCCCAATTCCCATACTCCCCCCTTTCCCCTTCCACCCACACCCTTCCACCCCCTCATCTCCCATCCCCAAGCCCCATACTTCCTCCTTTCCCCTTCCACCCACACCTCTCCAGTTTCACATTTCAATCCTCTTCTACCCTTATCTGACTCCTTTTACGTACTTTTCACATCCAGCCTTTGCACCCCTCTCCCAATGACATCCCTCCAATATATCCACTTATCAGTAACAAGACTGACTCTCTCCCACTTCTTTTCCACTTCATCCAACTCCATCAGTCTGAAGGGTCACATCCCAATGTCATCTGTCCATTCACCTTGCAGTCGGGTAGTTGGTGCTTGAATTGCTGAATGCCTCCAGCACTTAGTGTTTAGATATAGCCATGGTTCCTGGTTATAGTAATTGTAATTGGCTCCTGTTACAGGGAAAGTAGAGTTTAATATTTGTGGTGCATTAATTTGACGGTTTTGTACATCTTTGTCAACTCTGTCAGGATCTGGTCTTTATGGAGATGGCATTAAAGTAAGGCCCCTGTTTCAAACCCTCTCTTGGGTTTCAGTGTTTGGGGAAGGATTGGGCAGCACAGTGGTAGAGTTGCTGCCTTGCAGCGCCAGAGACCTGGGTTCAGTCCTGACAACACGTGTTGTCTGTACAGAGTTTGTACGTTCTCCCTGTGACCACATTGGTTTTCTTCAGGTATTCTGGCTTGTTCCAACATGCTAAAGACATTCAGATTTGTTGGTTAATTGTTAGTAAACTGTCCCTAGTGTGTAGGCTAGTGCTGACTCAGTGGGCCAGAGCGCCTGTTTGCGCACTGTATCTCTAAACTATATTAATTATTTTTTATTCAAAGTTCTTTTAATTCGGGGTGTTGGAATCTTGAACAAAAACAACAGTGCTGGAGGAACTTTGTGGGTCAGGCAGCATCTCTGGAGCAAATGGATAGGTGTGTCCGGTTGGAATCCTTCGCACTGAAGTGGGGGAAAGCTGGGAAAGTGAAGTGGGGTGAGGCAAAGCTTAGCAAGTGATGGGTGGATAAGGTGTGGGGGGGGTGGTGATTGTGGAGTAAGTGACAAAGGCTAGAGATGAAAAGGTGAGAATGTGTCAGAAGGAGAGGAGGTGTGACATGTAAAGATCGAGGGAGGTTTATGGGTGTAATGGGGCAGGGTGGGGATGAAGGGGGTAAAAGGGAAATATGGGGCTCTGAGAGGGAGATGAGCATACTGATGGAAACTCCCCTCTTACCCTGCACCCCCACCTTGGTGTACACTTCCCCCATCACCTCAGTCACTGCCCCTCCCTCTCTGTACACTCATCTCTCATCTCCATATCTGACAACCTTTGTCTCCTTTTTGCCTCTAGCCTTTGTCACTTACTCCATCCATCTGCCAACCATCCCCTCGCCTGTATCCACCTATCACTCGCCAGGACGTCCTGCTCCCATCTCTCTCCCCACTTTCTCAGTCCTACTCCCAGTCTGAAGAAGGTTCCTAACTCAATGTCTGTCCATTCCCTTTTTAATCAGAGAGATGGTGCCTGACCCATTGAGTAGCTCCATCACTGACCCATTGAGTAGTTCCATCACTGACCCATTGAGTAGTTCCATCACTGACCCATTGAGTAGTTCCATCACTGACCCATTGAGTAGCTCCATCACTGACCCATTGAGTAGCTCCATCACTGACCCATTGAGTAGCTCCATCACTGACCCATTGAGTAGCTCCATCACTGTTTATGCCTAGTTATATTCCCTGGTTAATGTAATCCTAGAGATTAATATTCAAGACCTTTTGTTTTAAGGCAATTACAATCTACTAATCCTTCCCATTCCAGTAATCTACAAATTTGTGCATTTTTGATACGTGGGAGGAAACCGGATCACCTGGAGAAAATCTATGCGTTCCCAGGGAGAACATACAAACTCTGTACAGCCAGCACCAGAGATCAGGATCAAACCCAGGTCTCTGGTCCTGTTAGGCATCTATTCCACTGCTCTTGATTCGGTTCTTGCACTCTGCTCTTCTCTCCCCTCTCTGCTCCTTTCTGAAGGTGTGACCAATTAGTGTTAGCTTCTACACAGGATCTCCAAAGACTGGTATTCTGATCTGGAAGAGTCTGCCAGGGTTAGATTCTCTTCCCATTCTGCCAAATGTTGCATAAACTGGGCCAAACTTCACTACTATTCCTTTACTTATAAGTCTCATTTAATGCAAACTACTTTGTCCGTTAAAGTAGTATCTGGTTTGTCATGTTCTGTTTCTCTAGATATTTGAACTGTCTGTATGCTCCTATCTGTTTCTGTTTGTGCACAGGATTACAATAGAAATAGGTGCAGGAGGAGGCCATTCGGCCCTTTGAGCCAGCACCGCCATTCAATGTGATCATGGCTGATCATTCACAATCAGTACCCAATTCCTGCCTTCTCCCCATACCCCCTGACTCCACTATCCTTAAGAGCTCTATCCAGCTCTCTCTTGAATGCATTCAGAGAATTGGCCTCCACTGCCTTCTGAGGCAGAGAATTCCACAGATTCACAACTTTCTGGGTGAAAAAGTTCTTCCTCATTCTGTTTTAAATGTTATTCTTAAACTGTGGCCCCAGATATATTTTCCTCCTTCCTCTTGCACCCATGTCCATCCCTCTGGCGTCACATTTCAATGCTCTCATTTCCTTATCTGACAACCTTTGTCTCCTTTTTGCCTCTAGCCTTTTGTCACTTACTCCATCCATCTGCCAATCACCCTCTCGCCTGTATCCACCTATCACTTGCCAGGCTTTGTCCTGCTCCCATCTCTCACCACACTTTCTCTGCCCTACTCTGTCAGCTTAAAGAAGGTTCCTAACCCAAAATATCTGCCCATCCCCTTTGTGTTCAGACAGATGGAGCTTGATCCACTGAGTACCTCCAGCACTGTTTGGACCTGGTTATATTCCCTGGTTAAATTATTGCGAAAGTTAGTTTTATATTCATGGCCTTTTAAGGCAATTACAATTTATTCATCCAGCCCATTGCAGTCATCTCTAGTTTGGAGAGACAGCATGGAAACGGGCCTTTCGGCCCACTGAGTCACTGCTGACCAGCAATCACCCATTCCCTAACCTACACTGGGGACAATTTACAGAAGCTAACTAACTTACAAACCTGCAGGTCTTTGGTGTGTGGGAGGAAAGCAGAGCACCTGGAGAAAATCTCTGGTCACAGAGAGAGCAACGAACTCTGTACATACAGCACCAGATATCAGGATTTAACCCAGGTCTCTGCTCCTGTAACACAGCAACTCTGCTACTGTGCCATCCATATTTTAGTTGGTCTTAATGTATTTCTTTTAGTACAATGTGAAGATGGGTCCTGACGTCCACTATCCGTGTTCTCCAGAGGTGCTGCCTGACCGCTAAGTTACTCCAGCACTGTCTATTTTTTGTAAACCAGCATCTGCAGTTCCTTGATTTTCATCGTAAATCTTCCCTGGTCTCAGGACTTTTACAAACTTTGGCATCTGGGCAATGGGTGCATTACGGGGAAAGGAAACTGGTCGCAGAGCAATGAAGAACCATTTTGCAGTAAAGACCACAATTATATCTAATTTGTCGACAGCACTCCCAATGTGTAATGAATTCACGTAACGGGTCGCTTCAATTTGTGATGAACACTCCCACCGTGTGGTGATTTGCTGCACTACAGACCCATCCAATTTGTGGTCACACTCCCACCATGTGGTGATTCGCTGCACTACATGCCCGCCCAATGTGTGGTCAACACTCCCACCGTGTGGTGATCTGCTGCCCTGCAGGCCTATCTGGTATGTGGACAAAGTACTGGTTTGATTCAGATGGTCAGGCAGCATCTCTAGAGAAAGTAGACAGGAGTGTCTTTTTGTCCACATGGTTACTGCGTTGTCTGCATTGCATCCCATACCGCAGTGAGAGAAATTTATTTTGTCAGACGGTGGTGAATCTGGAATTCATTACTACAGAAGGATGTGGAGGCTGTCAATGGATACTTTTAAGGTGGAGATCGATTCTTGATTAGCAAGGGCGTCAAAGGTTATGGGGTCTGAAGGAGGGTCTCGACCTGAAATGTCACCTGGTCCTTCTTGCCAGAGATGCTGGCTGACCTGCTCAGTTACTCCAGCTCTTTGTCTCTTTGTACAGAAGGACGTTGGAACATTTCAAATATTAAAATGGTACGTTAACTTGATTTTTCTGCATAACTTCAAGTCTACCTGGATTTGGTCTTTATGGATGTCATGGGAAGGCAAGGCACCTATTTCTAACACTCTTTAGTTTAATGGGATAAATGTTTTCAATTAATGATGGCTTTTCCAAATTGTTTGGAGAAAGTTCTTGTAATGCAGGGTGCTGGAATCTTGAGCAAAAAAAGTACTCGGAGGGCCAGGCAGCATCTGTGGAGGAAATGGGCAGATGTATTTGATCAGAAGCCTTCAGACTGGAGTAGGGGGAAGAAAGCTGGCAAAAGGGGGTGAGGTGGCAAAAAGCCTGGCAAATGGAGGGTGGATACAGGTGAGAGGATGGGTGATTGGTAGATGGGTGGAGTAAATGACAAAGGCTAGAGGTGACAAGTGGAGATAATGTGTCAGAAGGAGCGGTGTGAAATGGAAAGCCAGAGGGATGTGTCAGTGTAATGGGGCAGGGAAGCATGGGATTCTGATGTGAAATGAGCGTACTGGGGAGCCCCCTTCCTTCCCTGCACCCCCACCCTGGTGAGCACACTTCCCCAGCACCTGGGTCACTGCTCCTTTCCCCTCTGTACGCTCATCTCCCATCCCCATGACCATACTTCCATCTTTCCCTTCCACCCTCTCCCTCTGTCTCTCCCTCTGGCTTTGCATTTCAATGCTCTTCTGCTTATCTGACAATATTTGTTTCTTTCCATCTCGAGCAGTTGTCACTCACTCCACCCATCTGTCAATCACCCCTCCTCTGTATCCACCTATCACTTGCCAGACTTTGTCCTGCTCCCACCTCTTCCAGCTTTCCACGCCCCACTCCATGTGAAGGGTCTGGAACTGAAATGACCTCTGTCCATTTATGTTCGGGTAGATGGCACCTGACTGGCTGAGTACCTCCAGCACTTTGTTTTTAGACTTGGCCATTGGGGGCCGCCTCCCATCCCGTATTCTCTCGGTTAATCTTTCCCAAAGATTTATCCCGATGAACCTGAGGATTCTAAATGGGGTCTTACCTTTTTACCATCTCCTTAAAGACCAAAGCCAGAGAGACATTGTTATACAGAAAAATAAAATACACCAGTAATGATATGAAATCTCCTGACATCCTTCACACCCTTACAAACATCAATACTTAAACTTGTTGGGAGCCCATTTATCATGGACCTAAGGAAATTGGTCACTTTTTTGTAGATGTTCAAAGATATTGGTGCATAAAGCAGAAACATATAGTATAATATGGGCCAGTGCCCGTACTCACGATCGAACCTGGGTCTCTGGAGCTAATATTACCACCAGGTGGCGCCATGATGGCAGCCTCACCAATGGTCTGTCTGTCTTTTTGCCTTTTTTGTTATTTTTAGTGTGTTTTAAAAGTATGTGTTAATATTCTCTGGTTTGTTTTATGTGGTGTGGGGGGAGGGGGGGGGGATCAGGGGAAACTTTTTTCAATCTCTTACCTTGTTTTCCAGAGCATATCTCTGGGTCGCTCTGCGGCCTAACATCATGGAGCTGGCGGCCTTGCTCGAGACTGACTTTGAGACCCACAGCGGGGCCATGGACTGACCATCGCAGCCTGCGATCCCTTGCCAGGGATCGACGCTCCAATCATGGCCTGCAGACTTCAACATCGAGGAGCTCGCAGTCTCGGGTCGAGACCGATGTCGGGAAGCTCCAAAGAACGAGGAAGGTTCGACCAGCCCCGACCAGGGGTCCAATCACCCGGCGCCCCGATGCGGAGGGCCTGACCGCCGGCTTTGGGAGCCAAGATCGCTCCGGCAATGGGAGACTCGAGGCCCCCGACCATGGGAGGACAAAGAAGGGAAGTTTGTTTTAACTTCCATCACAGTGAGGAATGTGGAGGAGTCACTGGGTGGATGTTCATGTTAAAATGTTTTTTGTGTGCTCTGTTGGTTTTTATTGGTATGACTGTATGACAAATGAAATTCCTCGTATGTTGCAAAACATACTTGGCTAATAAAGTATGATTATGATGGAAGGCAGCAACTCTACAGCTGCGCCACCATGCCACCCCATGCTTGAATTGTGAGTAAATAACTCACGATTCAAGTAAATAAGCAGAAAAGTAAATAAGTGCTGGAGGAAGTTGGGGGGTTCGGCAACCTCTGAAGAAATGGACAGATGACTTATCGGGTCAGTAGCCTTCAGACTGGAATACGGGAGAAAGCTGGAAATTAGGTGGGGGTGGGGCACTGCCTGACAGGTGATGGGTGGATACAGGTGAGTGGGTGATGAGCAGATGGGTGGAGTAAGTGACAAAGTCAGGAGGTGAAAGTGATAAAACATGTCGGACAAGGACAAGAGCTGTGAAATGTAAAGACAGAGGGTGGTGGGGTAGGAAGGTAAAGGGGAAATATGGAACAAGAAGATGAGTGTACTGATGAGGGAAAGCCCCTCTTTCCCTTCACTCCCCACCCTGGTGAGCACATACCCTACCACATTAACCTCACTCACACTGGTCCTTTCCTTTCCGATGTACACTCAGTGCTCTCCTTATTTGGCATTTTGTCCCTTTCACCTTGAACCTTTGGCACTGACTCCATCTGTATGCTTATCACCCCTCACACATATCCACCTATTTACTTGCTGGCTTTGTCCTGCGTGCCTCTGCCTCTTTTCACTCTCTTTCATCAGTCTGAGGGAAGTTCCTGATCTGAGGTGTCATCTGTCCATTCCACCTGCGGTCAGGCAGGTTGTGCCTGAACTGCTGAATGCCTCCAGCACTTTGTCTTTAGACATAGCCATGTTCCCAGTTTAAAGTAATTGTAGTTGGCTGCTGTTAATGGGAAAGTAGAGTTTGATATTGTGGCTAAGTCTCACTATGTTATTAATCCTGCACTTCCAAGTACTGTAGTTCTTGCATTTGGTTTAAATCTCAGATTTGGACACATCTGCATTGCCACAATTTCCTCGTCCCTCTTCCTGTGAAGGATTGACCAATTCCAGTTAGTTTCCACCCAGTGTCTCCAAAGACTGGATCATGTGCTGCTGGAAATATCTGCTAGGGTTAGACAGTCTCTTCCCAATTTGCCATTGTCGGCATGTGCTGGGGCAAACGTCTTCCCCATCATTGTTATTGTGGTTTGCAGCTGATTTAATTCAAAGGATGTTTTCATTTAAAGTAGTGTCTGTGTCATGGGTGTGTTTTCACCAGGTATTCTGAACACCCTGGATGCTGCTGTTGGTGTACAGGCTTTGATGCCCATGGTAAACACCAGCAGGTGGCAGTCACAGAACACTGTTTTGTGTGAAGTGTTTGGTTGAGCTGGGATGTTGCTGAGCCAGTTGATGAAGTCAATGTATTCTGTTAACCTGTAGGATTCACTGCTGTAGTCACACCGAATGTACCTGATGTTGTACCTTCTGCTTGTGTTTTTGTCTTGGTATTTTTAGTGTGTTTTAAAAGTATTTGTTAATGTTCTCTGGTTTGTTTTATGTAGGGGGGGGGGATGAGGTCAGGGTTTTTTTTTCAATATCTTAACTTGTTTTCCAGTTCGTCGCTCTGCAGCCTAACATTGTGAGGCTGGGAGGCTTGCTCGAGGCTGACTTTGATACCCACGGACTGACCATCGCAGCCTGCGATCCCTCGCCAGAGATCAATGCTCCAACCGCGGCCTGCGGCCTGCCAGAATTCACTGCTGTCGTCACACCCAATCAACGAAGTATTGGCCCTCGTGTTGGCCCCCGTGTTTTAAGAGTCTGTGTTAATATTCTCTGGTTCATTTTAGATGGGGAAACATTTTTCAATCTCTTGCCGTGTTTTCCAGATCGTATCTCCAGTCGCTCTGCGGCCTAACATCGTGGAGCTGGCGGCCTTGCTCGAGACTGATTTTGTGACCCACAGCGGGGCCATGGACTGACCATCGCAGCCTGTGATCCCTTACCGGGGATCGATGCTCCAACTTCGACCTGTTGACATCGAGGAGCTCGCAGTCTCGGGTAGAGATCGATGTCGGAAAGCTCCAAAGAACGACAAAGGTTCGACTAGCCGCGACCCGGGGTCCGATCGCCCGGTACGGGGAGCTTGACCGCCCCGATGCAGAGGGCCTGACCGCCGGCTTTGGGAGCCAAGATCGCCGCGTCAACGGGAGGCTCGACGCCCCCGACCCTGGGAGGACAATGAAAGGAAGTGACGTTTTTTTAACTTCCATCACAGTGAGGAATGTGGAGGAGTCACTGTGGTGGATGTTCATGTTAAAATGTATTTTGTGGGTTCTGTTGCTTTTTATTGGTATGACTAAGACAAATGAAATTCCTCGTATGTTGCAAAACATACTTGGATAATAAAGTATGATTATGATGGAAGGCAGCAACTCCACAGCTGCGCCACCATGCCAACCCATGCCTGAATCGTGAGTAAATAACTCATGATTCAAGTAAATAAGTAGATAAGTAAATAAGTGCTGGATGAACTTGGGGGGTTCGGCAACCTCTGAAGAAATGGACAGATGACTTATCAGGTCAGGAGCCTTCAGACTGGAATACGGGAGAAAACTGGAAATTAGGTGGGGGTGGGGCACTGCCTGACAGGTGATGGGTGGATACAGGTGAGTGGGTGATGGGCAGATGGGTGGAGTAAGTGACAAAGGCTGAAGGTGAAAGTGATAAAACATGTCGGACAAGGACAAGAGCTGTGAAATGTAAAGCCAGAGGGAGATGGGGTGGGAAGGTAAAGGGGAAATATGGACAAGGAGATGGTAGATGAGCGTACTGACGAGGGAAAGCCCCTCTTCCCCTTCACTCCCCACCCTGGTGTGCACATTCTCCACCACCTCATTACCACATTAACCTCACTAACCCAGGTCCTTTCCTTTCCGATGTACGCTCAGTGCTCTCCTTATTTGGCATTTTGTCTCTTTCACCTTGAGCCTTTGGCACTGACTCCATCCGTATGCTCATCACCCCTCACACCTATCCACCCATTTACTTGCTGGCTTTGTCCTGCGTGCCTCTGCCTCTTTTCACTCTCTTTCATCAGTCTGAGGGAAGTTCCTGATCTGAGGTGTCATCTGTCCATTCCACTTGCGGTCAGGCAGATTGTGCCTGAACCGCTGAATGCCTCCAGCACTTTGTCTTTAGAAAGAGCCATGTTTCCCGGTTAAAGTAACTGTAGTTGGCCCCTATTACGGGGAAAGTAGAGTTTAATATTGTGCTTAAGTCTCACCATATTATTAATCCTGCACTTCCAAGTACTGTAGTTTTTGCAGTTGGTTTAAATCTCAGATTTGGACACATCTGCATTGCCACAATTTCCTCGTCCCTCTTCCTGTGAAGGATTGACCAATTCCCGTTAGTTTCCACCCAGTGTCTCCAAAGACTGGGTCATGTGCTGCTAGAAATATCTGCTAGGGTTAGACAGTCTCTTCCCCATTTGCCAATGTCGACATGTGCTGGGGCAAACTTCTTCCCCATCATTGTTATTATGGTTTGTAGGTGGTTTAATTCAAAGGATGTTTTCATTTAAAGTAGTGTCTGTGTCATGGGTGTGTTTTCACCAGATATCCTGAACACCCTGGATGCTGCTGTTGGTGTACAGGTTTTGATGCCCATGGTAAACACCGGCAGGTGGTACAGTCACAGAACACTGTTTGTGTGAAGTGTTTGGTTTAACTGGGGTGTTGCTGTGCCAGTTGATCAAGTCAATGTATTTTGCTAACTTGTTGGATTTACTGCTGGATTTACACCAAATGTTGCACCTCATGTTGTGCCACATGTGTTTTAAATGTGTTAATGTTCTCGGGTTTGTTTTATGTGGGGGGGTGGAGGGGACGGGGGAAACTTTTTTCAAAATGTTACCTTGTTTTCCAGACGTATCTCCAGTCGCTCTGCGGCCTGACATCATGGAGCTGCCGGCCTTGATCGAGACTGACTTTGAAACCCACAGCGGGGCCATGGACTGACCATCGCAGCCTGCGATCCCTTGCCGGGTTTTGACGCTCCCACCTCGGCCTGCGGATTTCAACATCGAGGTGCTCGCAGTCTCGGGGAGAGACCGATGTCGGAAAGCTCCAACGAATGAGGAAGGTTCGATCAGCCGCGACCCGGGGTCCGATCGCCCGGCGCGGGGAGCTTGATCGCCCCGATGCGGAGGGCCCGACCGCCGGCTTTGGGAGCCAAGATCGCCCCGTCAACGGGAGGCTCGAGGCCCCTGACCGTGGGAGGACAAAGAAAGGAAGTGAAGTTTTTTTTAACTTCCAGCACAGTGAGGAATGTGGAGGAGTCACTGGGTGAATGTTCATGTTAAAATGTATTTTGTGGGTTCTGTTGCTTTTTATTGGTATCATATCATATCATATATATATATACAGCCGGAAACAGGCCTTTTCGGCCCTCCAAGTCCGTGCCGCCCAGTGGTCACCGTACATTAACACTATCCTACACCCACTAGGGACAATTTTTACAATTTTTTTACATTTACCCAGCCAATTAACCTACATACCTGTACGTCTTTGGAGTGTGGGAGGAAACCGGAGATCTCGGAGAAAACCCACGCAGGTCACGGGGAGAACGTACAAACTCCTTACAGTGCAGCACCCGTAGTCAGGATCGAACCTGAGTCTCCGGCGCTGCATTCGCTGTAAAGCAGCAACTCTACCGCTGCGCCACCGTGCCAACCCATGCTTGAATCGTGAGTAAATAACTCATGATTCAAATTAATAAGTAGATAGGTAAGTAAGTGCTGGATGAACTTGAGGGGTTCGGAAACCTCTGAAGAAATGGACAGATGACTTATCGGGTCAGGAACCTTCAGACTGGAATACGGGAGAAAGCTGGAAATGAGGTGGGGGTGGGGCACTGCCTGACAGGTGATGGGTGGATACAGGTGAGTGGGTGATGGGCAGATGGGTGGAGTAAGTGACAAAGGCTGAAGGTGAAAGTGATAAAACATGTCGGACAAGGACAAGAGCTGTGAAATGTAAAGCCAGAGGGAGGTGGGGTGGGAAGGTAAAGGGGAAATATGGGACAAGGAGATGGGAGATGAGCGTACTGACGAGGGAAAGCCCCTCTTCCCCTTCACTCCCCACCCTGGTGTGCACATTCTCCACCACCTCATTACCACATTAACCTCACTAACCCAGGTCCTTTCCTTTCCGATGTACGCTCAGTGCTCTCCTTATTTGGCATTTTGTCTCTTTCACCTTGAGCCTTTGGCACTGACTCCATCCGTATGCTCATCACCCCTCACACCTATCCACCCATTTACTTGCTGGCTTTGTCCTGCGTGCCTCTGCCTCTTTTCACTCTCTTTCATCAGTCTGAGGGAAGTTCCTGATCTGAGGTGTCATCTGTCCATTCCACTTGCGGTCAGGCAGATTGTGCCTGAACTGCTGAATGCCTCCAGCACTTTGTCTTTAGACAGAGCCATGTTTCCCGGTTAAAGTAACTGTAGTTGGCCCCTATTACGGGGAAAGTAGAGTTTAATATTGTGCTTAAGTCTCACAATATTATTAATCCTG
This sequence comes from Rhinoraja longicauda, assembly GCF_053455715.1. Classification (NCBI taxonomy): domain Eukaryota; kingdom Metazoa; phylum Chordata; class Chondrichthyes; order Rajiformes; family Arhynchobatidae; genus Rhinoraja; species Rhinoraja longicauda. The sequence continues at coordinate 18,882,969 of NC_135989.1, forward strand.
CACTTCCAAGTACTGTAGTTTTTGTAGTTGGTTTAAATCTCAGATTTGGATACATCTGCATTGCCACAATTTCCTAGCCCCTCTTCCTCTGAAGGATTAACTGATTCCGATTAGTTTCCACCCAGTGTCTCCAAAGACTGGGTCACGTGGTCCTAGAAATAACTGCTTGGGTTAGACAGTCTCTTCCCAATTTGCCAAGGTCGACATGTCCTGGAGCAAACTTCTTCCCCATCATTGTTACTGTGGTTTGTAGCTGATTTAATTCAAAGGATGTTTTCATTTAAAGTAGTGTCTGTGTCATGGGTGTGTTTTCACCAGATATTCTGAACACCCTGGATGCTCCTGTTGGTGTACAGGTTTTGATGCCCATGGTAAACACCAGCAGATGGCACAGTCACAGAACACTGTTTGAGTGAAGTGTTTGCTTTAACTGGGGTGTTGCTGTGCCAGTTGATCAAGTCAATGTATTCTGCTAACCTGTAGAATTCACTGCCACAGTCACACCAAATGTACCAAATGTTGCGCCTCGTGTTGAGCCCCATGTATTTTAAAAGTATATGTTAATGTTCTCTGGTTTGTTTTATGTGGGTGGGTGGAGGGGACGGGGGAAACATTTTTCAATATCTTGCCCTTTTTTTCCAGACATATCTCCAGTTGCTCTGCGGTCTAACATCATGGAGCTGGCGGCCTTGCTCGAGCCTGACTTTGAGACCCACAGCGGGGCCATGGACTGACCATCGCAGCCTGCGATCCCTTGCCGGGGATCGACGTTCCAACCTCGGCCTGCAGACTTCAACATCGAGGAGCTCGCAGTCTCGGGTAGAGACTGATGTCGGGAAGCTCCAACGAATGAGGAAGGTTCGACCAGCCGCGACCCGGGGTCCGATGGCCCGGCGCGGGGAGCTTGATCGCCCCGATGCGGAGGGCCTGACCGCTGGCTTTGGGAGCCAAGATCGCCCCCTCAACGGGAGGCTCGTGGCCTCCGACCGTGGGAGGACAAAGAAGGGAAGTGAAGTTTCTTTTTAACTTCCATCACAGTGAGGAATGTGGAGGAGTCACTGGTGGATGTTCATGTTAAAATGTATTTTGTGGGTTCTGTTGCTTTTTATTCGTATGACTAAGACAAATGAAATTCCTCGTATGTTGCAAGACATACTTGGCTAACAAAGTATGATTATGGTGGAAGGCAGCAACTCCACAGCTGCGCCACCATGCCAACCCATGCCTGAATCGTGAGTAAATAACTCATGATTCAAGTAAATAAGTAGATAAGTAAATAAGTGCTGGATGAACTTGGGGGGTTCGGCAACCTCTGAAGAAATGGACAGATGACTTATCAGGTCAGGAGCCTTCAGACTGGAATACGGGAGAAAACTGGAAATTAGGTGGGGGTGGGGCACTGCCTGACAGGTGATGGGTGGATACAGGTGAGTGGGTGATGGGCAGATGGGTGGAGTAAGTGACAAAGGCTGAAGGTGAAAGTGATAAAACATGTCGGACAAGGACAAGAGCTGTGAAATGTAAAGCCAGAGGGAGATGGGGTGGGAAGGTAAAGGGGAAATATGGACAAGGAGATGGTAGATGAGCGTACTGACGAGGGAAAGCCCCTCTTCCCCTTCACTCCCCACCCTGGTGTGCACATTCTCCACCACCTCATTACCACATTAACCTCACTAACCCAGGTCCTTTCCTTTCCGATGTACGCTCAGTGCTCTCCTTATTTGGCATTTTGTCTCTTTCACCTTGAGCCTTTGGCACTGACTCCATCCGTATGCTCATTACCCCTCACACCTATCCACCCATTTACTTGCTGGCTTTGTCCTGCGTGCCTCTGCCTCTTTTCACTCTCTTTCATCAGTCTGAGGGAAGTTCCTGATCTGAGGTGTCATCTGTCCATTCCACTTGCGGTCAGGCAGATTGTGCCTGAACCGCTGAATGCCTCCAGCACTTTGTCTTTAGAAAGAGCCATGTTTCCCGGTTAAAGTAACTGTAGTTGGCCCCTATTACGGGGAAAGTAGAGTTTAATATTGTGCTTAAGTCTCACCATATTATTAATCCTGCACTTCCAAGTACTGTAGTTTTTGCAGTTGGTTTAAATCTCAGATTTGGACACATCTGCATTGCCACAATTTCCTCGTCCCTCTTCCTGTGAAGGATTGACCAATTCCCGTTAGTTTCCACCCAGTGTCTCCAAAGACTGGGTCATGTGCTGCTAGAAATATCTGCTAGGGTTAGACAGTCTCTTCCCCATTTGCCAATGTCGACATGTGCTGGGGCAAACTTCTTCCCCATCATTGTTATTATGGTTTGTAGGTGGTTTAATTCAAAGGATGTTTTCATTTAAAGTAGTGTCTGTGTCATGGGTGTGTTTTCACCAGATATCCTGAACACCCTGGATGCTGCTGTTGGTGTACAGGTTTTGATGCCCATGGTAAACACCGGCAGGTGGTACAGTCACAGAACACTGTTTGTGTGAAGTGTTTGGTTTAACTGGGGTGTTGCTGTGCCAGTTGATCAAGTCAATGTATTTTGCTAACTTGTAGGATTTACTGCTGGATTTACACCAAATGTTGCACCTCATGTTGTGCCACATGTGTTTTAAATGTGTTAATGTTCTCGGGTTTGTTTTATGTGGGGGGGTGGAGGGGACGGGGGAAACTTTTTTCAAAATGTTACCTTGTTTTCCAGACGTATCTCCAGTCGCTCTGCGGCCTGACATCATGGAGCTGCCGGCCTTGATCGAGACTGACTTTGAAACCCACAGCGGGGCCATGGACTGACCATCGCAGCCTGCGATCCCTTGCCGGGTTTTGACGCTCCCACCTCGGCCTGCGGATTTCAACATCGAGGTGCTCGCAGTCTCGGGGAGAGACCGATGTCGGAAAGCTCCAACGAATGAGGAAGGTTCGATCAGCCGCGACCCGGGGTCCGATCGCCCGGCGCGGGGAGCTTGATCGCCCCGATGCGGAGGGCCCGACCGCCGGCTTTGGGAGCCAAGATCGCCCCGTCAACGGGAGGCTCGAGGCCCCTGACCGTGGGAGGACAAAGAAAGGAAGTGAAGTTTTTTTTAACTTCCAGCACAGTGAGGAATGTGGAGGAGTCACTGGGTGAATGTTCATGTTAAAATGTATTTTGTGGGTTCTGTTGCTTTTTATTGGTATCATATCATATCATATATATATATACAGCCGGAAACAGGCCTTTTCGGCCCTCCAAGTCCGTGCCGCCCAGTGGTCACCGTACATTAACACTATCCTACACCCACTAGGGACAATTTTTACAATTTTTTTACATTTACCCAGCCAATTAACCTACATACCTGTACGTCTTTGGAGTGTGGGAGGAAACCGGAGATCTCGGAGAAAACCCACGCAGGTCACGGGGAGAACGTACAAACTCCTTACAGTGCAGCACCCGTAGTCAGGATCGAACCTGAGTCTCCGGCGCTGCATTCGCTGTAAAGCAGCAACTCTACCGCTGCGCCACCGTGCCAACCCATGCTTGAATCGTGAGTAAATAACTCATGATTCAAATTAATAAGTAGATAGGTAAGTAAGTGCTGGATGAACTTGAGGGGTTCGGAAACCTCTGAAGAAATGGACAGATGACTTATCGGGTCAGGAACCTTCAGACTGGAATACGGGAGAAAGCAGGAAATGAGGTGGGGGTGGGGCACTGCCTGACAGGTGATGGGTGGATACAGGTGAGTGGGTGATGGGCAGATGGGTGGAGTAAGTGACAAAGGCTGAAGGTGAAAGTGATAAAACATGTCGGACAAGGACAAGAGCTGTGAAATGTAAAGCCAGAGGGAGGTGGGGTGGGAAGGTAAAGGGGAAATATGGGACAAGGAGATGGGAGATGAGCGTACTGACGAGGGAAAGCCCCTCTTCCCCTTCACTCCCCACCCTGGTGTGCACATTCTCCACCACCTCATTACCACATTAACCTCACTAACCCAGGTCCTTTCCTTTCCGATGTACGCTCAGTGCTCTCCTTATTTGGCATTTTGTCTCTTTCACCTTGAGCCTTTAGCACTGACTCCATCCGTATGCTCATCACCCCTCACACCTATCCACCCATTTACTTGCTGGCTTTGTCCTGCGTGCCTCTGCCTCTTTTCACTCTCTTTCATCAGTCTGAGGGAAGTTCCTGATCTGAGGTGTCATCTGTCCATTCCACTTGCGGTCAGGCAGATTGTGCCTGAACTGCTGAATGCCTCCAGCACTTTGTCTTTAGACAGAGCCATGTTTCCCGGTTAAAGTAACTGTAGTTGGCCCCTATTACGGGGAAAGTAGAGTTTAATATTGTGCTTAAGTCTCACAATATTATTAATCCTGCACTTCCAAGTACTGTAGTTTTTGTAGTTGGTTTAAATCTCAGATTTGGATACATCTGCATTGCCACAATTTCCTAGCCCCTCTTCCTCTGAAGGATTAACTGATTCCGATTAGTTTCCACCCAGTGTCTCCAAAGACTGGGTCACGTGGTCCTAGAAATAACTGCTTGGGTTAGACAGTCTCTTCCCAATTTGCCAAGGTCGACATGTCCTGGAGCAAACTTCTTCCCCATCATTGTTACTGTGGTTTGTAGCTGATTTAATTCAAAGGATGTTTTCATTTAAAGTAGTGTCTGTCATGGGTGTGTTTTCACCAGATATCCTGAACACCCTGGATGCTGCTGTTGGTGTACAGGTTTTGATGCCCATGGTAAACACCGGCAGGTGGTACAGTCACAGAACACTGTTTGTGTGAAGTGTTTGGTTTAACTGGGGTGTTGCTGTGCCAGTTGATCAAGTCAATGTATTTTGCTAACTTGTAGGATTTACTGCTGGATTTACACCAAATGTTGCACCTCATGTTGTGCCACATGTGTTTTAAATGTGTTAATGTTCTCGGGTTTGTTTTATGTGGGGGGGTGGAGGGGACGGGGGAAACTTTTTTCAAAATGTTACCTTGTTTTCCAGACGTATCTCCAGTCGCTCTGCGGCCTGACATCATGGAGCTGCCGGCCTTGATCGAGACTGACTTTGAAACCCACAGCGGGGCCATGGACTGACCATCGCAGCCTGCGATCCCTTGCCGGGTTTTGACGCTCCCACCTCGGCCTGCGGATTTCAACATCGAGGTGCTCGCAGTCTCGGGGAGAGACCGATGTCGGAAAGCTCCAACGAATGAGGAAGGTTCGATCAGCCGCGACCCGGGGTCCGATCGCCCGGCGCGGGGAGCTTGATCGCCCCGATGCGGAGGGCCCGACCGCCGGCTTTGGGAGCCAAGATCGCCCCGTCAACGGGAGGCTCGAGGCCCCTGACCGTGGGAGGACAAAGAAAGGAAGTGAAGTTTTTTTTAACTTCCAGCACAGTGAGGAATGTGGAGGAGTCACTGGGTGAATGTTCATGTTAAAATGTATTTTGTGGGTTCTGTTGCTTTTTATTGGTATCATATCATATCATATATATATATACAGCCGGAAACAGGCCTTTTCGGCCCTCCAAGTCCGTGCCGCCCAGTGGTCACCGTACATTAACACTATCCTACACCCACTAGGGACAATTTTTACAATTTTTTTACATTTACCCAGCCAATTAACCTACATACCTGTACGTCTTTGGAGTGTGGGAGGAAACCGGAGATCTCGGAGAAAACCCACGCAGGTCACGGGGAGAACGTACAAACTCCTTACAGTGCAGCACCCGTAGTCAGGATCGAACCTGAGTCTCCGGCGCTGCATTCGCTGTAAAGCAGCAACTCTACCGCTGCGCCACCGTGCCAACCCATGCTTGAATCGTGAGTAAATAACTCATGATTCAAATTAATAAGTAGATAGGTAAGTAAGTGCTGGATGAACTTGAGGGGTTCGGAAACCTCTGAAGAAATGGACAGATGACTTATCGGGTCAGGAACCTTCAGACTGGAATACGGGAGAAAGCTGGAAATGAGGTGGGGGTGGGGCACTGCCTGACAGGTGATGGGTGGATACAGGTGAGTGGGTGATGGGCAGATGGGTGGAGTAAGTGACAAAGGCTGAAGGTGAAAGTGATAAAACATGTCGGAGAAGGACAAGAGCTGTGAAAAGTAAAGCCAGAGGGAGGTGGGGGTGGGAAGGTAAAGGGGAAATATGGGACAATGAGATGGGAGATGAGCGTACTGACGAGGGAAAGCCCCTCTTCCCCTTCACTCCCCACCCTGGTGTGCACATTCCCCACCACCTCACTAACTTCGCTAACCTCACTAACCCGGGTCCTTTCATTTCCGAAGTACGCTCAGTGCTCTCCTTGTTTGGCATTTTGTCCCTTTCACCTTGAGCCTTTGGCACTGACTCCATCCGTATGCTCATCGCCCCTCGCACCTATCCACCCATTTACCTGCTGGCGTTGTCCTGCGTGCCTCTGCCTCTTTTCACTCATCAGTCTGAGAGAAATTCGTGGTCTGACAAGTAATCTGTCCATTCCATTTGTGGTCAGGCAGATTGTGCCTGAACTACAGAATGCCTCCAGCACTTTGTGTCTAGACATGGCCATGTTTCCTGGGTAAAGTAATTGTAGTTGGCCCCTGTTACGGTGAAAGTAGAGTTTAATATTGTGGCTAAGTCTCGCTACGTTATTGATCCTGCCCTTCCAAGTACTGTAGTTTTTGCAGTTGGTTCAAATCTCAAATTTCGATGCATCTGCATTGCCACAATTTCCTCGCCCCTCTTCCTCTGAAGGATTGACCAATTCCAGTTAGTTTCCACACAGTGTCTCCAAAGACTGGGTCATGTGCTACTAGAAATATCTGCTAGGGTTAGACAGTCTCTTCCCAATTTGCCAATGTCGGCATGTCCTGGGGCAAACTTCTTCCCCATCATTGTTATTATGGTTTGTGGATGGTTTAATCAAAAAGGATGTTTTAATTTAAAGTGTCTGTGTCATGGGTGTGTTTTCACCAGATATTCTGAACACCCTGGATGCTCCTGTTGGTGTACAGGCTTTGATGCCCATGGTATACACCAGCAGGTGGCACAGTCACAGAACACTGTTTGTGTGAAGGGTTTCATTTAACTGGGGTGTTGCTGTGCCAGTTGATCAAGTCAATGTATTCTGCTAACCTGTAGGTTTCACTGCTGTAGTCACACGCAATCAACGAAGTGTTGCGCCTCGTGTTGGGCCCCGTGTTTTGTTCCCCGTGTTGGGGCCCCGTGTTTTAAAAGTCTGTGTTAATATTCTCTGGTTTATTTTAGGTGCGGAAACATTTTTCAATCTCTTGCCTTGTTTTCCAGATCGTATCTCCAGTCGCTCTGCGGCCTAACATCACAGAGATGGCGGCCTTGCTCGTGACTGATTTTGTGACCCACAGCGGGGCCAAGGAATGGTCGCTGCCTGCGATCACTTGCCGGGGATCGACGCTCCAACTTCGACCTGTTGACATCGAGAAGCTCGCTGTCTCGGGTAGAGATCGATGTCGGAAAGCTCCAAAGAACGACGAAGGTTCGACCAGCCGCGACCCAGGGTCCGATCGCCCGGCGCGGGGAGCTTGATCGCCCCGATGCGGAGGGCCTGCCTGCCGGCTTTGGGAGCCAAGATCGCCCCGTCAACGGGAGGCTCGAGGCCCCCGACCGTGGGAGGACAAAGAAGGGAAGTGAAGTTTCTTTTTAACTTCCATCACAGTGAGGAATGTGGAGGAGTCACTGGTGGATGTTCATGTTAAAATGTATTTTGTGGGTTCTGTTGCTTTTTATTCGTATGACTAAGACAAATGAAATTCCTCGTATGTTGCAAGACATACTTGGCTAACAAAGTATGATTATGATGGAAGGCAGCAACTCTACAGCTGCGCCACCATGCCAACCCATGCCTGAATCGTGAGTAAATAACTCATGATTCAAGTAAATAAGTAGATAAGTAAATAAGTGCTGGAGGAAGTTGGGGGGTTCGGCAACCTCTGAAGAAATGGACAGATGACTTATCGGGTCAGGAGCCTTCAGACTGGAATACGGGAGAAAGCTGGAATTGAGGTGGGGGTGGGGCACTGCCTGACAGGTGATGGGTGGATACAGGTGAGTGGGTGATGGGCAGATGGGTGGAGTAAGTGACAAAGGCTGAAGGTGAAAGTGATAAAACATGTCGGACAAGGACAAGAGCTGTGAAAAGTAAAGCCAGAGGGAGGTGGGGTGGGAAGGTAAAAGGGAAATATGGACAAGGAGATGGTAGATTAGCGTACTGACGAGGGAAAGCCGCTCTTCCCTTTAACTCCCCACCCTGGTGTGCACATTCCCCACCACCTCACTAACCTCACTAACCCTGGTCCTTTCCTTTCCGATGTACGCTCAGTGCTCTCCTTATTTGGCATTTTCTCCCTTTCGCCTTTTGCCTTTCGCACTGACTCCATCCGTATGTTCATCGCCCCTCACACCTATCCACCTATTTACTTGCTGGCTTTGTCCTGCGTGCCTCTGCCTCTTTTCTCTCTCTTTCATCAGTCTGAGGGAAGTTCCTGATCTGAGATGTCATCTGTCCATTCCACTTGCGGTCAGGCAGATTGTGCCTGAACTGCTGAATGCCTCCAGCACTTTGTGTTTAGACATAGCCATGTTCCTCGGTTAAAGTAATTGTAGTTGGCCCATGTTACGGGGAAAGTAGAGTTTAATATTGTGCTTAAGTCTCACCATATTATTAATCCTGCACTTCCATGTACTGTGGTTTTTGCAGTTGGTTTAAATCTCAGATTTGGATACATCTGCATTGCCACAATTTCCTCGCCCCTCTTCCTCTGAAGCATTGACCGATTCCGATTAGTTTCCACCCAGTGTCTCCAAAGACTGGGTCAGGTGCTGCTAGAAATATCTGCTAGGGTTAGACAGTCTCTTCCTAATTTGCCAATGTCGGCATGTCCTGAGGCAAACCTCTTCCCCATCATTGTTATTGTGGTTTGTAGCTGATTTAATTCAAAGGATGTTTTCATTTAAAGTAGTGTCTGTGTCATGGGTGTGTTTTCACCAGATATTCTGAACACCCTGGATGCTCCTGTTGGTGTACAGGCTTTGATGCCCATGGTATACACCAGCAGGTGGCACAGTCACAGAACACTGTTTGTGTGATGTGTTTGGTTTAACTGGGGTGTTGCTGTGCCAGTTGATCAAGTCAATGTATTCTGCTAACCTGAAGAATTCACTGATGTAGTCACACCAAATGTACCAAATATTGCGCCTCATGTTGTGCTGCATGTATTTTAAAAGTATGTGTTAATGTTCTCTGGTTTGTTTTATGTGGAGGAGTCAGGGGATTTTTTTTCAATATTTACCCTGGTTTTCCAGATCGTATCTCCAGTCGCTCTGCGGCCTAACATCATGGAGCTGGCGGCCTTGCTCGAGACTGACTTTGAGACCCACAGCGGGGCCATGGACTGACCATCGCAGCCTGCGATCCCTTGCCGGGGATCGATGCTCCAACCTTGGCCTGCAGACTTCAACATCGAGGAGCTCGCAGTCTCGGGTAGAGACCGATGTCGGAAAGCTCCAAAGAATGAGGAAGGTTCGACTAGCTGCTACCCAGGGTCCGATCGCCCGGCGCGGGGTCCGATCGACCGGAGCTTGATCGCCCCGATGAGGAGGGCCCGACTGCCAGCTTTGGGAGCCAAGATCGCCCCGTCAACTGGAGGCTCAAGGCCCCCGACCGTGGGAGGACAAGGAAGGGAAGTGAAGTTTTTTTTAAACTTCCATCCCAGAGAGGAATGTGGAAGAGTCACTGGGTGGATGTTCATGTTAAAATGCATTTTGTATGTTCTGTTGCATTTTATTGGTATGACTAAGACAAATGATATGCCTCGTAAGTTGCAAAACATACTTGGCTAATAAAGTATGATTATGATGGAAGGCAGCAACTCCACAGCTGCGCCACCATGCCAACCCATGCTTGAATCGTGAGTAAATAACTCATGATTCAAGTTAATAAGTAGATAGGTAAGTAAGTGCTGGAGGAACTTGAGGGGTTCGGAAACCTCTGAAGAAATGGACAGATGACTTATCGGGTCAGGAACCTTCAGACTGGAATACGGGAGAAAGCTGGAAATGAGGTGGGGGTGGGGCACTGCCTGACTGGTGATGGGTGGATACAGGTGAGTGGGTGATGGGCAGATGGGTGGAGTAAGTGACAAAGGCTGAAGGTGAAAGTGATAAAACATGTCGGACAAGGACAAGAGCTGTGAAATGTAAAGCCAGAGGGAGGTGGGGTGGGAAGGTAAAGGGGAAATATGGGACAAGGAGATGGGAGATGAGCGTACTGACGAGGGAAAGCCCCTCTTCCCCTTCACTCCCCACCCTGGTGTGCACATTCTCCACCACCTCATTACCACATTAACCTCACTAACCCAGGTCCTTTCCTTTCCGATGTACGCTCAGTGCTCTCCTTATTTGGCATTTTGTCTCTTTCACCTTGAGCCTTTAGCACTGACTCCATCCGTATGCTCATCACCCCTCACACCTATCCACCCATTTACTTGCTGGCTTTGTCCTGCGTGCCTCTGCCTCTTTTCACTCTCTTTCATCAGTCTGAGGGAAGTTCCTGATCTGAGGTGTCATCTGTCCATTCCACTTGCGGTCAGGCAGATTGTGCCTGAACTGCTGAATGCCTCCAGCACTTTGTCTTTAGACAGAGCCATGTTTCCCGGTTAAAGTAACTGTAGTTGGCCCCTATTACGGGGAAAGTAGAGTTTAATATTGTGCTTAAGTCTCACAATATTATTAATCCTGCACTTCCAAGTACTGTAGTTTTTGTAGTTGGTTTAAATCTCAGATTTGGATACATCTGCATTGCCACAATTTCCTAGCCCCTCTTCCTCTGAAGGATTAACTGATTCCGATTAGTTTCCACCCAGTGTCTCCGAAGACTGGGTCACGTGGTCCTAGAAATAACTGCTTGGGTTAGACAGTCTCTTCCCAATTTGCCAATGTCGACATGTCCTGGAGCAAACTTCTTCCCCATCATTGTTACTGTGGTTTGTAGCTGATTTAATTCAAAGGATGTTTTCATTTAAAGTAGTGTCTGTGTCATGGGTGTGTTTTCACCAGATATTCTGAACACCCTGGATGCTCCTGTTGGTGTACAGGCTTTGATGCCCATGGTAAACACCAGCAGATGGCACAGTCACAGAACACTGTTTGAGTGAAGTGTTTGCTTTAACTGGGGTGTTGCTGTGCCAGTTGATCAAGTCAATGTATTCTGCTAACCTGTAGAATTCACTGCCACAGTCACACCAAATGTACCAAATGTTGCGCCTCGTGTTGAGCCCCATGTATTTTAAAAGTATATGTTAATGTTCTCTGGTTTGTTTTATGTGGGTGGGTGGAGGGGACGGGGGAAACATTTTTCAATATCTTGCCCTTTTTTTCCAGACGTATCTCCAGTTGCTCTGCGGTCTAACATCATGGAGCTGGCGGCCTTGCTCGAGCCTGACTTTGAGACCCACAGCGGGGCCATGGACTGACCATCGCAGCCTGCGATCCCTTGCCGGGGATCGACGTTCCAACCTCGGCCTGCAGACTTCAACATCGAGGAGCTCGCAGTCTCGGGTAGAGACTGATGTCGGGAAGCTCCAACGAATGAGGAAGGTTCGACCAGCCGCGACCCGGGGTCCGATGGCCCGGCGCGGGGAGCTTGATCGCCCCGATGCGGAGGGCCTGACCGCTGGCTTTGGGAGCCAAGATCGCCCCCTCAACGGGAGGCTCGTGGCCTCCGACCGTGGGAGGACAAAGAAGGGAAGTGAAGTTTCTTTTTAACTTCCATCACAGTGAGGAATGTGGAGGAGTCACTGTGGTGGATGTTCATGTTAAAATGTATTTTGTGGGTTCTGTTGCTTTTTATTCGTATGACTAAGACAAATGAAATTCCTCGTATGTTGCAAGACATACTTGGCTAACAAAGTATGATTATGGTGGAAGGCAGCAACTCTATAGCTGCGCCACCATGCCAACCCATGCTTGAACCGTGAGTAAATAACTCATGATTCAAGTAAATAAGTAGATAAGTAAATAAGTGCTGGAGGAAGTTGGGGGGTTCGGCAACCTCTGAAGAAATGGACAGATGACTTATCGGGTCAGGAACCTTCAGACTGGAATACGGGAGAAAGCTGGAAATGAGGTGGGGGTGGGGCACTGCCTGACAGGTGATGGGTGGATACAGGTGAGTGGGTGATGGGCAGATGGGTGGAGTAAGTGACAAAGGCTGAAGGTGAAAGTGTTAAAACATGTCGGAGAAGGACAAGAGCTGTGAAAAGTAAAGCCAGAGGGAGGTGGGGGTGGGAAGGTAAAGGGGAAATATGGGACAATGAGATGGGAGATGAGCGTACTGACGAGGGAAAGCCCCTCTTCCCCTTCACTCCCCACCCTGGTGTGCACATTCCCCACCACCTCACTAACTTCGCTAACCTCACTAACCCTGGTCCTTTCCTTTCCGATGTACGCTCAGTGCTCTCCTTGTTTGGCATTTTGTCCCTTTCACCTTGAGCCTTTGGCACTGACTCCATCCGTATGCTCATCGCCCCTCGCACCTATCCACCCATTTACCTGCTGGCGTTGTCCTGCGTGCCTCTGCCTCTTTTCACTCATCAGTCTGAGAGAAATTCGTGGTCTGACAAGTAATCTGTCCATTCCATTTGTGGTCAGGCAGATTGTGCCTGAACTACAGAATGCCTCCAGCACTTTGTGTCTAGACATGGCCATGTTTCCTGGGTAAAGTAATTGTAGTTGGCCCCTGTTACGGTGAAAGTAGAGTTTAATATTGTGGCTAAGTCTCGTTACGTTATTGATCCTGCCCTTCCAAGTACTGTAGTTTTTGCAGTTGGTTTAAATCTCAAATTTCGATGCATCTGCATTGCCACAATTTCCTCGCCCCTCTTCCTCTGAAGGATTGACCAATTCCAGTTAGTTTCCACACAGTGTCTCCAAAGACTGGGTCATGTGCTACTAGAAATATCTGCTAGGGTTAGACAGTCTCTTCCCAATTTGCCAATGTCGGCATGTCCTGGGGCAAACTTCTTCCCCATCATTGTTATTATGGTTTGTGGATGGTTTAATCAAAAAGGATGTTTTAATTTAAAGTGTCTGTGTCATGGGTGTGTTTTCACCAGATATTCTGAACACCCTGGATGCTCCTGTTGGTGTATAGGCTTTGATGCCCATGGTAAACACCAGCAAGATTCAAGATTCAAGATTCAAGATATCTTTATTTGTCATCCAAAAAACAAGTTTTTTGGACGAAATTTCGTCACCCACAGTCCAACAATAAGAGCAATAAATAAGCAAATTACACAACCCCAACCAACACAAAACCCCCCAAAAAGAAACATCCATCACAGTGAGTCTCCTCCAGTCCCCTCCTCACTGATAGAAGGCCAGAATGTCTTTTTCTCTTCCCCTGCCGTCTTCTCCTGCGGTCAGGCTGTTGTCGTTGCCATGTTCCAGGCTGCGCCGGACGGTGAAATGTCCGCAACGGGCCGACCCAAGCCCCGCTGTAAGTCGGGGCGGTCGGGGCTCCCGACATTGAAGCCCCCGCCGAGCAGAGAAAATTCCGTGGCCGATGGCACAGTCACAGAACACTGTTTGAGTGAAGTGTTTGCTTTAACTGGGGTGTTGCTGTGCCAGTTGATCAAGTCAATGTATTCTGCTAACCTGAAGAATTCACTGATGTAGTCACACCAAATGTACCAAATATTGCGCCTCATGTTGTGCCGCATGTATTTTAAAAGTATGTGTTAATGTTCTCTGGTTTGTTTTATGTGGAGGAGTCAGGGGATTTTTTTTTCAATATTTACCCTGGTTTTCCAGATCGTATCTCCAGTCGCTCTGCGGCCTAACATCATGGAGCTGGCGGCCTTGCTCGAGACTGACTTTGAGACCCACAGCGGGGCCATGGACTGACCATCGCAGCCTGCGATCCCTTGCCGGGGATCGATGCTCCAACCTTGGCCTGCAGACTTCAACATCGAGGAGCTCGCAGTCTCGGGTGGAGACCGATGTCGGAAAGCTCCAAAGAATGAGGAAGGTTCGACTAGCTGCTACCCGGGGTCCGATCGCCCGGCGCGGGGTCCGATCGACCGGAGCTTGATTGCCCCGATGAGGAGGGCCCGACTGCCAGCTT
>NC_135989.1:18897575-18932617 GCF_053455715.1 Rhinoraja longicauda
CAGCCTCAGAGTCAGACTGACAGGACACATCAGCAACATCACGAGGGGAGACCAGTCCGTCCCCATTAGCAGACACTTCCAACAGCACGGGGTCCAGTCCCTTGAGATCATGGGTCTGGAAACAAACGTAAATTGGTCAACCGGGCGTAGGAAGAGGGCAGAGAGGCTATGGATCAAAGCGTTACAGACGAAAGAACCCAATGGCCTGAACCTAGCATAAACTCAAACTTAGGGTGGAACCTGACTGACTCCTAAAAATCGACAGAAGGGCAAGTTAAAAGGCGAACAGATTTGGACAAGGGTGATGAGACCGTGGGCCAGACTAAAGTGGCAGTATATGGCGAAAAGGAATCTCCAGGGGGAGATCATTAAGCGCCAGAGGGCATTTTGGCCTACTGTCCGACAAATCACAACCTAACCCGAACCCGAACCCGAACCCGAACCCGAACCCGAACCGGAACCCGAACCCGAACCCGAACCCGAACCCGAACCCGAACCCGAACCCGAACCCGAACCCGAACCCGAACCCGAACCCGAACCCGAACCCGAACCCGAACCCGAACCCGAACCCGAACCCGAACCCGAACCCGAACCCGAACCCGAACCCGAACCCGAACCCGAACCCGAACCCGAACCCGAACCCGAACCCGAACCCGAACCCGAACCCGAACCCGAACCCGAACCCGAACCCGAACCCGAACCCCGACCCCGACCCCGACCCCGACCCCGACCCCGACCCCGACCCCGACCCCGACCCCGACCCTGACCCTGACCCTTGATGTTATCCAGCAGGGTTCGCACGTTCCACGTGCCCAGGTTGAGCGACTGCTGATTGGGATCGCCGCTAGCTGCGGTATGCTGGCCAAGGTGAGGTGAAGCAGGCTATGTTTGATGCACCTTTTCTAGCCCCTTCCTCCATGGAGGTGAGCAGAGCGAATCCTAAAGAGGGCTGCTCAGACACCCGGGGGGCTGCCGAACTCCACTACTGCTTCGGTCCAGTAGAGAGCGACCCTATGCCCTGGGCCGCCTGTGTGCAGGTTCATGACTACAGCTTCCAGTGTATCCACACTTGCTGCTTCGCCACTCTCCCATCGCCACAGGACTTGAGGTTGCACGGTATGGGATTGAAGTCATGACTTGCGCTTGACTTGGATTTAAGTGAGAGGGAGTTGCGCAGATCGTCGGCCTTACTCTCTCGTCCTGGCCTATCGGGTTCCAGCAGCAAGACATAGTCGGGACGGCTGGGGACAGGTCAGGAAGCACTGGATGGTCAGAAGTGCCCTACGTGTCTCACTCTGCTCTGTTTTCGCTCCACGACGCTTTGCTGGGATCGTCTTTCTGCCCGTTGAAACTTCTGGTGGTTTCCTCCGCCCGATCCGCCGAACCCAGGCTTCACATACTGGGTAGACAAGCCCTAAAGCCGCTTGAACCAACGACTTTCCGACTGTACATGTGGCATGCACACAAGACAGTGGAGTCATCGTGGGGGCGGGGTCGTCCAACTCACGTACAAGTCCCATTTAGGGTGGGGCGTGTTGGTCGGTACAGTAGGGTGGGGCGTGTTGGGCGTGTTGGGCGGTACAGTAGGATGGGGCGTGTTGGTCAGTACAGTAGGGTGGGGCGTGTTGGGCGTGTTGGGCGATACAGTAGGGTGGGGCGTGTTGGTCAGTACAGTAGGGTGGGGCGTGTTGGTCAGTACAGTAGGGTGGGGCGTGTTGGTCAGTACAGTAGGGTGGGGTGTGATGGGCGGTACGTACAGAAGGGTGGGGCGTGTTGGTCAGTACAGTAGTGTGGGGTGTGATGGGCGGTACGTACAGAAGGGTGGGGCGTGTTGGTCGGTACAGTAGGGTGGGGCGTGTTGGTCAGTACAGTAGGGTGGGGCGTGTTGGTCAGTACAGTAGGGTGGGGCGTGTTGGGCGGTACAGTAGGGTGGGGCGTGTTGGTCAGTACAGTAGGGTGGGGTGTGATGGGCGGTACGTACAGAAGGGTGGGGCGTGTTGGTCGGTGCAGTCGGAGGGCCAGTTGCCGTGCTGTGTGACTGTGTCTTGAAATAATGCAGTAAATCTCCAGCAAGAAAAACATTTAATAAACAAATTTTCTGAACAAACTCGTGTCAATAAAAGGATTTATTTAAACTGAAAACATAGACAATGTACATCCTGAGTAAATCTAATTGAAATACAAGTTCTGCTGGTGGACCACTCTGAACTTTAACTGGAGCACGTCAAGGATTGTGTGATATTTCACAGTCAGGAAAGGGGACTTCCCTGGGAGCCCCCCCCCCCCCCCCTGACATTAGTCTGAAGAAGGGTCTCGACCCGAAACGTCACCCATTCCTTCTCTTCAGAGATCCCGCTGAGTTACTCCAGCATTTTGTGTCTCCCTGGGGTAGTTCTGAGTATAGACAGACGTATCTAGGTGGAACCCAGTCCTTATATCCAGAGATGCTGCCTGACCCACTAAGTTCCTCCGGCATTTTGTGTCTATCCTTGGTTTAAACCATCATCTGCAGTTCATTCCTGCACAGCTCTAGGTAGATGTAGACAGTGTAGACCACCTTCAGTACATGATGGTCACATTGGGCTCGGATTACAATCTTCACCTGATCCATGCCATCTCCTTCACCCCCGCCCCTCCCACAGCGCGGCGCTCCCTCACCCCGCCCCTCCCACAGCGCGGCGATCCCTCCCTCACCCCCGCCCCTCCCACAGCTCGGCGATCCCTCCCTTACCCCCGCCACTCCCACAGCGCGGCGCTCCCTCACGCCCGCCCCTCCCACAGCGCGGCGCACCCTCACCCCCTCTCTCACCCCCCAGAATAACATGGACAGCGCCAACGTGCCAGAGTCTCGCACACTGATCGAGGGAGTGGTCAGGCATCTCTCTCTCTGGGGTCTCCCGTCCCACCCCACTCTTCTCCCCATGATACCCACACCCTCCCACCGCTCAGCGATCCATAGGCTGTCGCCTCCCGCCCCAGTAGCTGGGACCGAGAAAGACTGGACATCGTCTGCCTCGTCACTGCCGTCGTTCTGCTGCTCAGCCGGCCTCAATACATGAAGCAATCCTCCTCCACATATGTGCAAGGAAACCAACCCACCTGCGGTAACAAACAGCGTTAGAAACCTCCCTCACCCCACCGCCCCCCCCCCCTCACCACCACCCCTCCTCTCCCCCCACCCCTACCCCCACCCCCATCACCCCCACCCCCACCCCCCACCCCCCCCTCACCCCAACCCCCCCTCACCCACCCCTCCCTCCCCCCACCCCGCCCTCCCCCCACCGCCCGCCCCTCACCACCACCCCCCCTCCCCCCACCCCTACCCCCACCCCCAACACCCCCACCCCTTCCTCACACCGACCCCCACCCCTCCCTCACCTCCACCCCCACCAGCCCCCCTCACCCCCCCATCATCCCCACCCCCCCCTCACCCCCCCCATCACCCCCACCCCCTCACCCTCCCCCACCCCCGTCACCCCCACCTCCATCACCCCCACCCCTCCCTCACCCCACCCCCACCCCTCCCTCACCTCCACCCCCACCCCCATCATCCCCACCCCATCACCCCACCCCCGTCATCCCCACACCCCCCTCACTCCCCCATCACCCCCACCCCCCTCACCCCCCACCCACCCCCGTCACAGGCAGACTCATCCCCCTGTACACCCACACTACAGGCAGACTCACCCTGCCGTTGACAGAGCCGCGCCACCAGCCATCTGTCCCGGTCTTGCTGTGAATCATCACCACATCTCCTTTCTTCAGCGACAGTTCCCGCAGGTCACGGGCGGAGAAGTCGTACTGAGCCACGGCCAAACCCAGCGCCCGGAGACACGGCGCTGCTGATAACAGGGGAGACTTGTGATGGTCACCAACTCAACACTGTGTGCCTCAGGGTCAGCACCAACCCTGTACCATTCTTGTGCACACAGTGGCCCGATTCAGTCTATACACCCCGCCCATGTACCCCCTATACCCCGCCCATATACCCCTACACCCCGCCTATATACCCCCTACACCCCACCACGTGTACCCCCTACACCTCACCCGTGTACCCCCATTTTCCCCACCCGTGTACCCCCCCTACACCCCACCCCGTGTACCCCCTATTCCCCACCCGTGCACCCCCTACTCCCCACCCGTGTACCCCCCTACTCCCCACCCCGTGTACCCCCTACACCCGACCCGTGTACCCCCATCCCACCACTTATACCCCCTACTCCCCACACCGTGTACCCCCCTACACCCCACCCGTGTACCCCCTACACCCCGCCCATGTACCCCTCTACTCCCCACCCCATGTACCCCCCTCCCCACCCGTGTACCCCCCACCCCGTGTAACCCCTCCCCCCACCCTACCCCGTGTACCCCCCTACACCCCACCTCCCCCAAGTCCCTGACCCCCTCCTTGTGCCTTACCCCCCCAGTACCTGAACCCCCAGTCCCAGACCCCCCCAGTCCCTGACCCCCACCCCCCCAGTCCCTGACCCCCCCGTCCCTGACCCCCACCCCCCCCAATCCCTGAACCCCCAGTCACTGACCCCGCCTGTCCCTGACTCCCCAGTCCCTGACCCCCCCAGTCCCTGACCGCATCCCACTCCCTGACCCCCCCCTGTGCCTTACCCCCCCATTCCCTGACCCCACCAGTCCCTGACCCCCCGTGCCTTACCCCCCATTCCCTGACCCCCCCAGTCCCTGACCCCCCCCAGTCCGTGACCCCCCATTCCCTGACCCCCCCCATTCCCTGACCCCACCAGTCCCTGACCCCCCGTGCCTTAACCCCCATTCCCTGACCCCCCCAGTCCCTGACCCCCCCAGTCCGTGACCCCCCATTCCCTGACCCCCCCAGTCCCTGACCCCGTCCCTGAACCCCCCTGTGCCTTACCCCCCATTCCCTGACCCCCCAGTCCCTGACCCCCCTGTGCCTTACCCCCCATTCCCTGACCCTCCCCACATTCCCTGACCCCTCTCCCTGTGCCTCACCCCCCCCAGTCCCTGACCCCCCCAGTCCCTGACCCCCCCTGTGTCTTACCCCCCCCCCAGTCCCTGACCCTCCCCCACCAGTCCCTGACCCCCCCAGTCCCTGACCCTCCCCTGGTGCCTTACCCCCCCAGTCCCTGACCCCCCCAGTCCCTGACCCCCCCTGTGTCTTACCCCCCCCAGTTCCTGACCCTCCCCCCCAGTCCCTGACCCCCCCCCCAGTCCCTGACCCCCCCTGTGTCTTACCCCCCCAGTCCCTGACCCTCCCCCCCCAGTCCCTGACCCCCCCCCCAGTCCCTGACCCCACCCCTGTGCCTTACCCCCCCCAGTCCCTGACCCCCCAGTCCCTGGGCCTTACCCCCCAGTCCCTGACCCTCCCCCCATTCCCTGACCCCCCCAGTCCCTGACCCTCCCCCCCATTCCCTGACCCCCCCCCCCCAGTCCCTGACCCTCCCCTGGTACCTTACCCCCAGTCCCTGACCCCCCCCCCCAGTCCCTGACCCCCCCCCTGTGCCTCACCCCCCAGTCCCTGACCCTACCCCCCAGTCCCTGACCCCCCCTAGTCCCTGACCCCCCCCCATGTGCCTTACCCCCATTCCCTGACCCCCCTGTACCTTACCCCCCCACTCCATGACCCCCCCCAGTCCCTGACCCCCCCCCCCGTGCCTTACCCCCCCCCCCAGTCCCTGACCCTCCCATTTCGGTGGGCAGCGAGGGTCCCACTCACCTGACCCTGTGGCCTGGGCTGTCTGGTTGCAGCCCACAGTCTCTGGTTCCTTGTAGGGAACCTGTAGGGTGGTGTCGAGGCAGCGGAAACCTTCCCTCAGGGAGTGGCAGCCGTAATAGTCCACCAGATCCTGTCAGCAGAATGGGGGGGGGGGGTAAGGCACAGGGAGGGGGGGGTCAGGGATGGTATCGTGAGCTCCGAGACCTGCTCCAGTCCCACCTCACCTTAAAGCTCACCTCTCCATCCTCTGAACAAGGACTGATTGTCTCCGCTATCGACGCCTCTCATCATTTAGTACAAGCCTCGCTGGTAAAACAACCCAAGATAGACACAAACAGCTGGAGTAACTCTCAGTCTGAGGAAGGGTCCTGATCCAAAACGTCACCCATTCCTTCTCTCCAGAAATGCTGCCTGTCCCGCTGAGTCACTCCAGCACTTTGTGTCTATCTTCGGTTTAAACCGGCAGCTGCAGTTCCTTCCGAAAGCAATCCAAGTCTGACAAATAATTTCCTATCGCTGATGCCCTCTAATCCAGGCATCATTCTGTTAAACCTCGTCTGCACCCTCTAATCCACCCTTTCCCTGTAGCTCACACCCTCTAATCCAACCTCTCCCTGTAGCTCACACCCTCTAATCCACCCTCTCCCTGTAGCTCACACCCTCTAATCCAGGCATCATTCTGTTAAACCGCGTCTGCACCCATTCCAAAGCCTCCGCATTCTTCCTGTAATGGGATGCAAGACTCCATGTGCAGCCTGACCAAAGTCCTGTAAAGCTGCATCATGACTTGCTGACTCTTGTACTCAATGCCCCGGCCATTGAAGCACACCACATTGCCTTCTTTATTACTCTGTCTACTTGTGTTGCCCCTTTCAGGGAGTTAAGGACGTGGCCCCAAGATCTCTCTGTTCATCGATGCTGCTAAGGCTCTTGTTATGAACTGTTATACTTCACCTTACATAGAGTTTAAAAGTTGGGAGATCATGTTGCAGTTGTATAAGACATTGGTAAGGCCGCATTTAGAGTATTGTGTTCAGTTCTGGGCACCATGCTATAGCAAAGACCTAGAGGAAACAACTCTCTCAACTTCCCTCTCCCACTGTGGGAGCAGCTGCAGCTGGGTGGGGAATGAATAATGGCCTTGCCAGTGGGACCTGGCTAGCTTAGGGCCACTCACCTTTAATGTACGAAATCGCTTGTTCTGTGCAATGAAGAAGGATGAATCTCTGGAAATAATCTTAATGTGTTTTACTTCACTGTTGTAGCTGTCGAGAGATTGGAGCAAGAGAGTTGTGAGTTGCACAGCGACATAGATCTCGGAAACCCATCCCCCCTCAGCCCCGGTCTAACTCCTCCAGGATACTCGCAAGTGGAGGACGAAGACACATGAGCCCGTTTCCCGGCTATATCTTTCTCTGCCTCCGTGACTCATGAAACTTTGACTGGAGATGAACACTGGCAGCAACTTGAAAACAGACATCAGCAGACTCCTGCTGACCGCTCAGTCCGTGCTTTGCCCTCTGAAAACCTACTGATTTGGTTCCTCTTCCCTCCCTTTCCAGGACAGTACAAACACAGCCCGATTGACCCACCAAGCACATGACAACTTCACTAATCCCACAGAACTTCCACTTATTTTCCCAACATTCCCTTCAACTGCCTCATCCTATCACTTCTAGACACTGAAGGACTCGAGGGTCTGAGTGAGAGGGAGAGATTGGTCAGGACTTTATTACTTGGAGCACAGCAGTCTGAGAGGTGATAGTATAGGGGTGAATAGAATCATGAGGGAAATAGACAGGGTGATCTTTTACCCAGGGTCGAGCAATCATGATATAGGTTTAAAGGTGAGAGGGGAACTATTCAAGGTGATTCAAGCTTTCAAGAGAGAGTTAGATTTACCTCTTAGGGCGAAGGGAATCAAGGGATGTGGGGAAAAGCAGGAACAGGGTACTGATTTTGGATGATTAGCCATGATCACATTGAATGGTGGTGCTAGCTCGAAGGGCTGAATGGCCTCCTCCTGCACCTACTTTCTATGTTTCTATGCTTCTATGATTGAAGGGGCAACATTTTCACAGAGGGTGGTGTGCATTTGGAACAAGAGGCATGAAGGGGTTGGATCTCAGGGCATATTGGATCTCAGGGCATGTTGGATCTCAGGGCATGTTGGATCTCAGGGCATGTTGGATGGCATCTCAGGGCATGTTGGACGTCAGGGCATGTTGGATGGCATCTCAGGGCATGTTGGATGAAGGGTTGGATCTCAGTGCCTGTTTCTGTGTTGTGTGACTCCCTGACTCTGCCGGTTCCCACTGTCTCGCTCTTTACTGAATGGCGACAGAGGTAAGACATTGTTACCTGGAATGAATCCCATCAAACAAGCTCAGACTCAGTGTTCTGCATGAATGTACAAATAACGAGCGATGTATCGGTGCCACCAGGGCACAGGTGTATCGGTGCCATCAGGGCACAGGTGTATCCGTGCCACCAGGGCACAGGTGTATCGGTGCCACCAGGGCACAGGTGTATCGGTGCCACCAGGGCACAGGTGTATCCGTGCCACCAGGGCACAGGTGTATCGGTGCCACCAGGGCACAGGTGTATCGGTGCCACCAGGGCACAGGTGTATCGTGCCACCACGGCACAGGTGTATCGGTGCCACCAGGGCACAGGTGTATCGGTGCCACCAGGGCACAGGCAGCAACTACTCACCTGATGCTAATGGCAAATTCTTCCAACTCCTTTGGCCTCTGGCGAACAAGGAAAGTCCTGTTGCTGCGGCCAATCAGTTCAGCCTCGGCCTGCAGCCGATCAATCGCTCCGGCAAACCTGGCCAGTGGACAAACGCCAATCAATAATCAATCATCAATCAGTGACAGATGGCACTGAGCTCGGCTGCAGACACATTCCTGATCCCCAGAGCCGTCTCACCATCATATTCCAAAGTGCAGAACAAGAACTTGGTTCTCGAACGTGCTTGTGCCAGCACAACAGACTGCCAGCCTTTGCCCCATCCTTTCAAAAGGCAATGCCCAAGGGTATGACAGTCCTCTCAGAGGGCAGACTACATCCTCTGGCACGGAATGGGAATGGACCGTCTAACGGGGACCTGCAGGGGTCAGACTGAAGACCCTGATCACAATCATTTTAATAGTTTACATTCGTCGTGGGAACAGTCACATCGGCCCACTGTGTCTGTGCCTACCAGCAATCACCCTGTAGATGAGCACTGTCCTACACAATGTACAGTTTTACCGTCTTATCGAACCCAATGAAAGGGCTGACAGATACAAGCGGTCACACACTGAACCAGCTGCAAAGTGCTGCGTACATTCCACCTCCCACCACCAGCCTGGCACTGCCCACAGCTGCACTACCCAGTGTCTCTGGGTGGACAGGCGGGCACTGATCACAGCTCACAGCCGCACTACCCACGTCTCTGGGTGGACAGGCGGACACTGCTACACTTCCCACAGCTGCACTACCCAGCGTCTCTAGACTGGCACTGCCCACTGCTGCACTACCCAGTGTCTCTGGTCTGACAGGCGGACACTGCTACACTTCCCACAGCTGCACTACCCAGCGTCTCTAGACTGACACAGCTCACAGCCGCACTACCCAGTATCTCTGGGGTGGACAGGCAGACACTGCTGCAATGCTCACAGCCGCACTACCCGCGTCTCTGGGTGGACAGGTGAACAAACCTACCAGGTAAATCCCGAGTAATCCACCCCTTTTGGAACCTGAAACAAAACAAACAAGAACAACGTATCATCGACTGCTTTTGGGACACATGTGGCTGCAAATATATCGAGAGTTCCCCCATCTTTGTAATATCAGGGATGTGGGATTAATATCAGATCTTAGAACCTGAGAGAGAGAGAGGTTCCACAACCGCAGGCCCATAGACCACACCTGCGTGTCCCCACTGGGAATAGCCCCGACCTGCAACACATGGTTGCCGGTCAACAACGTGAAACCACATGGGACACAAGGTGAGCAGAATCACTGGGTCGGCAGATGTTTAGGTGATAGGAGGCCAGATGTGATGCTGAGACATCTACTCTTTGTGACATACATTAACAATGTTCTGTAATGATTGGATGTGAATGTGGGATGTTTCAGTTTCAGTTTAGTTTATTGTCACGTGTACCGAGGTACAGTGACTAGCTTGTGTGATCATTCAGTTTGTGGTTGACACAGGAATTGGCTGTTGATAGCGAGCTACAGGAGTCACCTGGAAACTTACTCGCCTAAAACAGGCCTAAAACAGATACAAGCAGTCCCATGCGAAACCCATAAACCTGTTCTAGATTAGGGCAGATTATTCTGGGTGTCAGGGGTTATGGGGAGAAGGCAGGAGAATGGGGTTTGGAGGAAGAGAGAGATCAGAACGATCAGTAACAGGATTGTTCCGAATCAGCATGGATTTACGAAGGGGAAATCATGCTTGACTAATCTTCTGGAATTTTTTGAGGATGTAACTAGGAAAATTGACATGGGAGAGCCGGTGGATGTGGTGTACCTCGACTTTCAGAAAGCCTTCGACAAGGTCCCACATAGGAGATTAGTGGGCAAAATTAGAGCACATGGTATTGGAGGTAGGGTGCTGACATGGATAGAAAATTGGTTGACAGACAGAAAGCAAAGAGTGGGGATAAATGGGCCCCTTTCAGAATGGCAGGCAGTGGCTAGTGGGGTACCGCAAGGCTCGGTGCTGGGACCACAGCTATTTACAATATACATTAATGACTTCAAGGGATTAAAAGTACCATTAGCAAATTTGCAGATGATACAAAGCTGGGTGGTAGTGTGAACTGTGAGGAAGATGCTATGAGGTTGCAGGGTGACTTGGACAGGTTGTGTGAGTGGGCGGATGCATGGCAGATGCAGTTTAATGTGGATAAGTGTGAGGTTATCCACTTTGGTGGTAAGAATAGGAAGGCAGATTATTACCTGAATGGTGTCAAGTTAGGAAAAGGGGACGTACAACGAGATCTGGGTGTCCTAGTGCATCAGTCACTGAAAGTTACCCTGCAACCACATAGCATCTTCCTCACAGTTGGGGATCTTATAGAAACTTACAAAATTCTTAAGGGGTTGGACAGGCTAGATGCAGGAACATTGTTCCCGATGTTGGGGAAGTCCAGAACAAGGGGTCACAGTTTAAGGATAAGGGGGAAGTCTTTTAGGACCGAGATGAGAACGTTTTTTTCACACAGAGTGGTGAATCTGTGGAATTCTCTGCCACAGAAGGTAGTTGAGGCCAATTCATTGGCTATATTTAAAAGGCAGTTAGATGTGGCCCTTGTGGCTAAAGGGATCAGGGGGTATGGAGAGAAGGCAGGTACGGGATACTGAGTTGGATGATCAGCCATGATCATATTGAATGGCGGTGCAGGCTCGAAGGGCCGAATGGCTTACTCCTGCACCTGTTTTCTATGTTTCTATGTTTCTATGAAACCTGGGTACGGCTTGTATATACTGGAATTTAGAAGGATGAGAGGAGATCTTATCGAAACGTATAAGATTATTAAGGGGTTGGACACGTTAGAGGCAGGAAACATGTTCCCAATGTTGGGGGAGTCCAGAACAAGGGGCCACAGTTTAAGAATAAGGGGTAGGCCATTTAGAACGGAGATGAGGAAAAACTTTTTCAGTCAGAGAGTTGTGAATCTGTGGAATTCTCTGCCTCAGAAGGCAGTGGAGGCCAATTCTCTGAATGCATTCAAGAGAGAGCTAGATAGAGTTCTTAAGGATAGCGGAGTCAGGGGGTATGGGGAGAAGGCAGGAACGGGGTACTGATTGAGAATAATCAGCCATGATCACATTGAATGGCGGTGCTGGCTCGAAGGGCCGAATGGAGAACTCCTGCACCTATTGTCTATTGTCTATCAGCCATGATGGAATAGCAGAGTAGACTTGATGGGCCGAATGGCCTAATACTGCTGCAAATGATTATCCCTATTTACCTTCTTGAACGAAGAAAGAACAATGGCTCCTCTCCAGTCCTTAGGGCGGTAGAAAGGATACCAAGATCTTCGACAAGGTCCTGCAATATTCACAGTTGCCTCTCTCAACACCCTGGATAGTTCTCCTTACACCCCAGGCACGTACCCATCATGTCTCTTCCATGGAGCCAGCACCACCTGCCAACAGCGGCCACGATGGTGCAGCAGTAGAGTTGCTGCCTTACAGAGTTCACAGTGCAGAGACTCGGGTTCCATCCTGACTGTGGGTGCTGTCTGTACGGAGTTTGCACTTTCACCCTGTGACACGTGGGTTTTCTCCGGGTGCTCCAGTTTCCTCCCACACTCCAAAGATGAACAGGTTTGTAGGTTAATTGGCTTGGTGTAAATAAATTGTCCCCAGTGTGTGTAGGATAGTGTTAGCGGGCAGGGATCGCTGCTCGGCGCGGACTCGGTTAAAGGGCCTGTTTCCACGCTGCATCTCCAAACTAAACTAAACTAAACGAAACTAAACTAAAGCACCTCCTTCATGATCTCAGAATGTCCCCCACCAACACTGATCTCCATTATTCCCAGCAGAAGGTTAAGTATTGCCTCTACCCCTTCGAGCAAGTTCATCAACAGATTGTATGAGACATTTGTCCGAAACAAACTGAACAAGTTAAGCCCCAGACTGTTAACATAAAGGGAATGAAAACCATTGTGTCTGTTGTGTGCAGATCTGGTCCACAATGATGGCCCTGGAGAGAGGCCAAGCAGATTCACCTGCCGCCATTGGAAGCCTTGAGTTACAGACTGCAACAAGGGGGTGACCTGCGATACGAATGAGAGGCAGAGATTGGACAGATTGCAAGCATTTCTTTCCCATGGTGATGTTGTGATATTGCAAGGACTACTTTGTTGTATCACAAGGACTACTTTGTTTGCCCGTGTAGTAACATGTACATAAGAGAATGAAATGATTTGGTGGTCACTCTGGTTCCAGGCGGCCGTGGAATAAACAGCCTGGATTCAAGCTCCAGCTTTCTAACCTTTTAAACACGTGTACTTGTGGTCTGTCCAGAGTCAGAACAAAGGTATAACAGATACCGGACCACGAAGTACAGCAGGTGGGAGAATCAAAACAAGGCTTCAGGTGTGAGCATGGAGTTTGAAATGAGATCTGAGGGATGAGTTGTATTATGCAGAGCGGTTGATAACTGGAACAGTTTACCTGAGATGCATTTACACAGGCACTTAGACATGCAGGGCTTGGAAAGATACAGTCCTGCATTGCCAGTCCAGGATCCAGTGGGAACAAGATCAGTGTGGATGGGTACAGATGTGTTGAACAAGGGACAGGCTGGGTCCTTCCATTCCCATGCAGTACGATTGGATGAGACTGAGAATGAGACCAAGACATGGGTCTTGGCCGAGAGAGTTTGGCAGCAACCTCTGCCTGTAAACTGCAGGCAGCAAGGCGATCAGCTGACGCTGCCTCAAGGCTCCAGGGGCCTGGATCGATGCTGACCTCTGCCGTTGTGGAGTTTGCACGTTCTCCCTGTGATTGCGTGGGGTTCCTCTGCGTCCTCTGGTTGCCTCTGATGTCCCAGAGACAGGTTACAGCTGCTGTAATTTGTGCCAGACTGGATGGATGCTGGGGCTGATGGGCCGTTGTCCTGCCCACATTCAAGTGAACAGGCCCATGGTATTGGGGGTACACAGGAGATTAGTGGGCAAAATTAGAGCACATGGTATTGGGGGTGGGGTGTTGACATGGATAAAGAATTGGCAGACAGGAAGCAAAGAGTAGGAATAAACGGGTCCTTTTCAGAATGGCAGGCAGTGGCGAGTGGAGTGCCGCAAAGCTCGGTGTTGGGGCCGCAACTGTTTACCACGTATATTAATGATTTGGATGATGGAATTAGAAGTAACATTAGGAAGTTTGCAGATAACACAAAGCTGGGTGGCAGTGTGAACTGTGAAGAGGATGTTAGGAGGGTCAGAGGTACACACAGGGTCAGAGGTACACACAGGGTCAGGGTCAGAGGTACACACAGGGTCAGAGGTACACACAGGATCAGAGGTACACACAGGGTCAGAGGTATACACAGGGTCAGAGGTTACCACAGGGTCAGAGGTACACACAGGGTCAGCGTTACTCACACAGGGCAGGGGATGCACGCAGTCTCGAGGAAAGAAGCCCACCTCTCTCGTTGTTAGGTTTCGACCCTGTGACAGAAACAGAGAGTGTTGTGCCGGGGCCGCACGCTGCTGGATGGCCAGTCTGCCGGGGCGCCCACCTGTCCACCTGTGCACCTGTCCACCTGTGCACCTGTGCACCTGTCCACCTGTGCACCTGTGCACTGCAGGATCCCAGGTGAAAGTGCCCGGAGAGGCAGACTGAAGGCTGAGTAACATCCCCACCCACCTGGGAACCACCAGTCCCCCCTCCCTCAGTTCGGCACCCCCTCACCCCTGCCCCCTCCCAGCGCGGCACCCCCTCACCCCTCCTCCCCCAGCGCGGCACCCCCTCACCCCTGCCCCCCCGCCCCCAGCACGACGCACCCTCACCCCTGCCCCCCCCCCACAGCACGACGCACCCTCACCCCTGCCCCCCCGCCCCAGCACGACGCACCCTCACCCCTGCCCCCCCACAGCACGACGTACCCTCACCCCTGCCCCCGCCCCCAGCACGACGCACCCTCACCCCTGCCCCCCCCACAGCACGACGCACCCTCACCCCTCCCCCCCCCCGCCCCCAGCACGACGCACCCTCAACCCTGCCCCCCCCACAGCACGACGTACCCTCACCCCTGCCCCCGCCCCCAGCACGACGCACTCTCACCCCTGCCCCCCCCCGCCCCCAGCACGACGCACCCTCACCCCTGCCCCCCCCCCACAGCACGACGCACCCTCACCCCTGCCCCCCCCCCCACAGCACGACGCACCCTCACCCCTGCCCCCCCACAGCACGACGCACTCTCACCCCTGCCCCCCCCCGCCCCCAGCACGACGCACCCTCACCCCTGCCCCCCCCACAGCACGACGCACCCTCACCCCTGCCCCCCCCCGCCCCCAGCACGACGCACCCTCACCCCTGCCCCCCCGCCCCCAGCACGACGCACCCTCACCCCTGCCCCGCCCCCAGCACGACTTACCCTCACCCCTGCCCCCGCCCCCAGCACGACGCACCCTCACCCCTGCCCCCCCCCCCACAGCACGACGCACCCTCACCCCTGCCCCCCCACAGCACGACGCACCCTCACCCCTGCCCCCGCCCCCAGCACGACGTACCCTCACCCCTGCCCCGCCCTCCCCCAGCACGACGCACCCTCACCCCTGCCCCCCTCCCCCAGCACGAATCTCCCTCACCCCTGCCCCCCCCTCCCCCAGCACGACGCACCCTCACCCCTGCCCCCCCCCCTCCCCCAGCACGACGCACCCTCACCCCTGCCCCCTCCCACAGCACGGTCTCACTGCTGCGTGTGCGTGGTTTTCTCACACATCCCATCAGACGGAGTGTGTGTGTGGGCAGTCCCCCTGTACCTGCCACCAGGTGGGGTGCATGTGCACATGTGTATGCATGTCTGTGTGCACATGTGTGTACATGTGTGTGTGCTCTCCGTACCTGCCACCAGGTGGAGTGTGCGTGCACGTGTACATGTGTGTACATGCGTGTATGCGGGTCTCCGTACCTGCCACCAGGTGGAGTGTGTGTGCACGTGTGTACATGCGTGTGTGCTCTCCGTACCTGCCACCAGGTGGAGTGTGTGTGTGCACGTGTGTACATGTGTGTACATGCGTGTGTGCTCTCCGTACCTGCCACCAGGTGGAGTGTATGTGCACGTGTACATGTGTGTACATGCGTGTGTGCTCCCCGTACCTGACACCAGGTGGAGTGTGTGTGCACGTGTGTACATGTGTGTACATGCGTGTGTGCGGGTCTCCTTACCTGCTACCAGGTGGAGTGTGTGTACATGTGTGTACATGCGTGTGTGCTCTCCGTACCTGCCACCAGGTGGAGTGTGTGTGCACGTGTACATGTGTGTACATGCGTGTGTGCTCTCCATACCTGCCACCAGGTGGAGTGTGTGTGCACGTGTGTACATGTGTGTGCGGGTCTACGTACCTGCCACCAGGTGGAGTGGGCTTCGGCCCCGTACACCTCGATGACGTCGCCGGGCTGCATGGGCAGACCGGGTCTTGGGGCTGGAGGCTGGGGCGATCCTCGGTAACACTGCGTCACCTGCATTCGCGGCAGCCCTGATGGAGAGCAGCAAGTCAGGGAAACACGTCCCAACCCAACGCCCAACTACATCGCATAGGGCCATGTGTGATGGGAGCAGAATTGGGCCATTCGGCCCATCAGGTCTACTCCGCCGTTCAAGCACGGCTGATCTCTCGCTCCCTCCTAACCCCATTCTCCTGCCTTCTCCCCATAACCCCTGACACCCGCACTGATCAACAATCTTGATTATTTCAAGAATTCTGTACATGTCAATGAGGTCCCCACTCATCCTTCTAAACTCCAGTGAGTACAGGCCCAGTGCCCACAAACGCTCATCATAGGTTAACCCACTCATTCCTGGGATCGTTCTTGTAAACCTCCTCTGGACCCTCTCCAGAGCCAGCACATCCTTCCTCAGATATGGGGCCCAAAACCGCTCACAATACTCATCTGCAAACTTGGCCACAAAGTCTTCAATTGCCTCATCCAAGTCATTCATTCAACCCAGCCAATCTTCAACCTGAGCCTAAGCCTGGAGAGGGTTCCTGTGATGTGGAGACATCCTGCCTGGTTCCTGCACCAAAGAGGATGCATCCCAGCTCCTCCAATGACAACAGACCGGTGGCGCTGACTTCACACATCATGAGGTCCCTGGAGAGGCTGATGCTCACTCATTCACCTGCGACCCCTGGTTAAACCCTACCTGCACCCACTGCAGTTCACTCGCCTTTTTTTTGTAATAAAGCTTACGCTTATTTTTAATTGTTACTTGCAAGTAAAGCACCAAGGCAAATTCCTTGTATGTATACATACTTGGCTAATAACATTTTATGCAATTCAAAGATGGGGTTGAGGACGCCATCATCCACCAGCTCCATCATTCATGTGCTCACCAGGATTGGCCGGGATGTGGGTCTGTGATCACCAACTACCTGAGTGGACAACCACAATATGTCGGGCTACAGAACTGTGTCTCAGACATGGTGGTGGGCAACAGGGCCCCACAGGGGACGATCCTTTCTCCCTTCCTGTTCACCATCTACACTCGCACTTCAGATATAACTCCGTCTCCTGCCACCTGCAGAAGTTTTCAGATGACTGCAATTGTGGACTGCCCCAATGAGGGGAGGGAAGCGGAATACAGAGGCATAGTCAACGTCTTTGTTGAGTGGTGTGGGCTGAATCACCTGCAGCTCAACACCGATAAGACTAAGGAGGTAGTGGTGAGGAACACCCCTGTCCCCTGTCTCCATCATTGGTGTGGATGTGCAGTTTACCAGGGATACAAATACCTTGGAGTGTTCCCGGACAGTAAACTGGACTGGTCCAGGAACGCTGAGGCCCTGTACAAGAAGGGACAGAGCCGGCTGTACCTTTTGAGAAGACTCCGCTCCTGCAACGTCTGCAGTGAGATGCTACAGATGTTCTACCAATTGGTGGGAGCCAGTGCCACCATCTTCGCTGCTTGCCAGGGCAGCAGGGCGAAGGCTGTGGATACCAATAGGATCAACACTCATCAGGAAGTCTGGCTCTGTCCTGGAGCGGAGTTGGATAATGGGGGGTGGTTTTGGAGGGAAGGATGCTCCTCAAACTGCGGAGCATCCTGGATAATACAACTCACCCCCTCCATGACCCACTGGTCAACCTGAGCAGCACCTTCAGCAACAGACTGGTTCCACAAAGATGCAACACAGAACGCCACAGGAGATCCTTCTTCCCTGTAGCTATCAAACTGTACAACTCCTCCCCCTTCTGTCGTGGGATAGACTGGCTACTCCCCCCACACCCTAATGTTTGCACATCCCCCACCCCCCCACCCCCCAATCTTAGCCCATCCTCCACCCCCCAATCTTTGCCCATCCCCCCACCCCCCAATCTTTGCCCATCCCCCCAACCCCCAATCTTTGCCCACCCCACCCCCAATCTTTGCCCACCCCCAATCTTTGCCCACCCCCCCCCCAATCTTTGCCCACCCCCAATCTTTGCACATCCCCACCCCAAATCTTTGCCCATCCCCCACCCCCCAATCTTTGCCCACCCACCCCCAATCTTTGCCCACCCCACCCCCCAATCCTTGCCCATCCCCACCCCCCAATCTTTGCCCACCCCCAATCTTTGCCCACCCCCCCCCCAATCTTTGCCCACCCCCAATCTTTGCACATCCCCACCCCAAATCTTTGCCCATCCCCCACCCCCAATCTTTGCCCACCCACCCCCAATCTTTGCCCATCCCCCACCCACCCCAATCTTTGCCTATCCCCCCATCTTTTCCCATCCCCCCACCGCCCAATCTTTGCCCACACCCCAAATCTTTGCCCACACCCCCACCCCCCAATCTTTGCCCATCCCCCACCCCCCAATCTTTGCCCATTCACCCCCAATCTTTGCCCAACCCCCAAACTTTGCCCATCCCCCCACCCCCCCCCCAATGTTTGCCCATCCACCCCCCACCCCCCAATCTTTGCCCAACCCCCGCATCTTTGCCCATTCCCCCTCACCCCCTAATCTTTGCCCACACCCCCACACCCCAAACTTTGCCCATCCCCACCCCCCAATCTTTACCCATCCCCCCACCACCAATAGACAATAGACAATGGACAATAGGTGCAGGAGTAGGCCATTCAGCCCTTCGAGCCAGCACCGCCATTCACTCTCAATCAGTACCCCGTTCCCCATACCCCCCCCCCCCTCACTCCGCTATCCCTAAGAGCTCTATCCAGCTCTCTCTTGAAAGCATCCAACGAACTGGCCTCCACTCCCTTCTGAGGCAGAGAATTCCACACCTTCACCACTCTCTGACTGAAAAAGTTCTTCCTCATCTCCGTTCTAAATGGCCTACCCCTTATTCTTAAACTGTAGCCCCTTGTTCTGGACTCCCCCAACATTGGGAACATGTTTCCTGCCTCTAATGTGTCCAATCCCCTAATTATCTTGTATGTTTCAATAAGATGTTTCAATCTTTGCCCATCCCCCACCCCCCCCATCTTTGCCCTTCCCCCCATCCCCAATCTTTGCCCATCCCCCAATTTTTGCCCACCCCCAATCTTTGCCCATTCCCCCACACCCCCAATCTTTGCCCATCCCCCCACCCCCAATCTTTGCCCACACCCCACCCCCCAATCTTTGCCCACCCCCCACCCCCCAATCTTTGCCCATCCCCCCACCCCCCAATCTTTGCCCACACCCCCACCCCCCAATCTTTGCCCACACCCCACCCCCAATCTTTGCCCACACCCCCACCCCCCAATCTTTCCCCACCCCCACCCCCCAATCTTTGCCCACCTCCCCACCCCCGATCTTTGCCCACACCCCCACCCCCAATCTTTGCCCACACCCCCACACCCCCAATCTTTGCCCACACCCCCAAC
The DNA here is from genome assembly GCF_053455715.1 of Rhinoraja longicauda. Taxonomy (NCBI): domain Eukaryota; kingdom Metazoa; phylum Chordata; class Chondrichthyes; order Rajiformes; family Arhynchobatidae; genus Rhinoraja; species Rhinoraja longicauda. The sequence goes on from NC_135989.1 coordinate 18,916,833, forward strand.
CCCCAATCTTTGCCCACATCCCCACCACCCAATCTTTGCCCACACCCCCACCCCAATCTCTGCCCATTCCCCCACTCACCCCCGAATATTTGGCCACCCTCCCACCCCCCAATCTTTTCCCACCCACACCATCCCCCAATCTTTGCTCATTCCCCCAACCCCCCCATCTTTGCCCATTCCCCCTCACCCCCTAATCTTTGCCCACACCCCCACCTCCCAATCTTTGCCCACACTCCCACACCCCAATCTTTGCCCACACCCCCACCTCCCAATCTTTGCCCATTCCCCCACCCCCAATCTTTGCCCATCTCCCCCATCTTTGCCCATCCCCCCACCACCAATCTTTGCCCATCCCCCACCCCCCAATCTTTTCCTACCCCCCCCATCTTTGCCCTTCCCCATCCCCAATCTTTGCCCACCCCCCCCATCTTTGCCCACCCCCAATCTTTGCCCATTCCCCCCACCCCCAATCTTTGCCCACACCCCCACCCCCCAATCTTTGCCCACACCCAAACCCCCCAATCTTTGCCCATCCCCCACCCCCAATCTTTGCCCATCCCCCCACCCCCAATCTTTGCCCACACCCCACCCCCCAATCTTTGCCCACACCCAAACCCCCCAATCTTTGCCCATCCCCCACCCCCCAATCTTTGCCCATCCCCCCACCCCCCAATCTTTGCCCATCCCCCCCACCACCCAATCTTTGCCCACACCCCCACACCCCAATCTTTGCCCATCCCCCACCCCCCAATCTTTGCCCATCCCCCCACCCCCCAATCTTTGCCCACACCCCACCTCCCAATCTTTGCCCACACCCCCACACCCCAATCTTTGCCCATCCCCCCACCCCCCAATCTTTGCCCACACCCCACCTCCCAATCTTTGCCCACACCCCCACACCCCAATCTTTGCCCATTCCCCCACCCCCCAATCTTTACCCATTCCTCCATCCCCAATCTATGCCCACCCCCTATCTTTGCCCATCCCCCACCACCAATAGACAATAGACAATAGGCAATAGGTGCAGGAGTAGGCTGATCACTCTCAATCAGTACCCCGTTCCTGCCTTCTCCCCATACCCCCTCACTACGCTATCCTTAAGAGCTCTATCCAGCTCTCTCTTGAAAGCATCCAACGAACCAGCCTCCACTGGCTTCTGAGGCAGAGAATTCCACACATTCGCCACTCTCTGACTGAAAAAGTTCTTCCTCATCTCCGTTCTAAATGGCCTACCCCTTATTCTTAAACTGTGGCCCCTTGTTCTGGACTCCCCCAACATTGGGAACATGTTTCCTGCCTCTAATGTGTCCAATCCCCTAATTATCTTATATGTTTCAATAAGATGTTTCAATCTTTGCCCACACCCCCACCCCCCAATCATTGCCCATCCCCCCACCCCCCAATCTTTGCCCATCCCCCCACCCCCCAATCTTTGCCCATCCCCCACCCCCCAATCTTTGTCCACACCCCCACCCCCCAATCTTTGCCCACACCCCCACCACCCCCCCCCAATCTTTGCACACACCCCACCCCCAATCTTTGCCCACCCCCCCCACCTCCAATCTTTCCCTACCCCCCACCCCCCAATCTTTGCCCACCTCCCCACCCCCGATCTTTGCCCACACCCCCACCCCCAACCTTTGCCCACACCCCCACACCCCAATCTTTGCCCACACCCCCACCCCCCAATCTTTGCCCACACCCCCACCCCCCCAATCGTTGCCCACACCGCACCCCCAATCTTTGCCCACACCCCCACCTCCAATCTTTCCCCACCCCCCACCCCCCAATCTTTGCCCACACCCCCACCCCCCAATCTTTGCCCACACCCCCACCCCCCTATCGTTGCTCACACCCCCACCCCAATCTTTGCCCATTTCCCCACCCACCCCCGAATATTTGCCCACCCTCCCACCCCCCAATCTTTGCCCACACCCCCACCCCCCAATCTTTGCCCACACCCCACCCCCCAATCTTTGCCCATTCCCCCCCACCCCCCAATCTTTGCCCATCCCCCCACCCCCAATCTTTGCCCATCCCCCCACCCCCCAATCTTTGCCCATCCCCCCACCCCCCAATCTTTGTCCACACCCCCACCCCCCAAACTTTGCCCACACCCCCACCCCCCAATCTTTGCCCACACCCCCATCCCCCCAATCTTTGCCCACACCCCCACCCCCCAATCTTTGCCCACACCCCCACCCCCCAATCGTTGCTCACACCCCCACCCCAATCTTTGCCCATTCCCCCACCCACCCCCGAATATTTGCCCACCCTCCCACCCCCCAATCTTTGCCCACACCCCACCCCCCAATCTTTGCCCATTCCCCCTCACCCCCTAATCTTTGCCCACACCCCCACCCCCCCCCAATCTTTGCCCACCCTCCCACCCCCCAATCTTTGCCCACACCCCACCCCCCAATCTTTGCCCACACCCCCACACCCCAATCTTTGCCCATCCCCCCACCCCCCAATCTTTGCCCATCCCCCCACCCCCCAATCTTTGCCCACACCCCCACCCCCCAATCTTTGCCCATCCCCCCACCCCCCAATCTTTGCCCATCCCCCACCACCCAATCTTTGCCCACACCCCCATCCCCCAATCTTTGCCCATCCCCCAATCTTTGCACATCCCCCCACCCCCCATTTTTTGCCCATCCCCCCACCCCCCAATTTTTGCCCACCCCCCCACCCCCCAATCTTTGCCCATCCCCCCACCTCCCAATCATTTCCCACCCTCCCACCCCCCAATCTTTGCACACACCCCCACCCCCCAATCTTTGCCCACACCCCCAACCCCCAATCTTTGACCACACCCCCACCCCCCAATCTTTGCCCACACCCCACCCCCCAATCATAGCCCACCCCCCACCCCCCAATCTTTGCCCATCCCCCCACCCCCAATCTTTGCCCATCCCCCCACCCCCCAATCTTTGCCCACCCCCCCATCCCCCAATCTTTGCCCATCCCCCCACCTCCCAATCATTTCCCACCCCCCCACCCCCCAATCTTTGCCCACACCCCCACCCCCCAATCTTTGCCCACACCCCTACCCCCCAATCATTGCCCACCCCCCCACCCCCCAATCTTTGCCCATCCCCCCACCCCCCAATCTTTGCCCATCCCCCCACCCCCCAATCTTTGCCCATCCCCCCACCCCCAAGCTCTGCCCACCCCCCACCCCCAATCTTTGCCCATCCCTCCACCCCCCAATCTTGGCCCATCCCCCACCCCCCCAATCTTTGCCCATCCCCCCCACCCCCAATCTTTGCCCATCCCCCCACCCTCAATCTTTGCCCATCCCCCTCACCCCCCAATCATTGCCCATCCCCCCACCCCCAATCTTTGCCCATCCCCCTCACCCCCCAATCATTGCCCATCCCCCCACCCCCCAATCTTTGCCCACCCCCCCCACCTCCCAATCATTTCCCACACCCCCATCCCCCAATCTTTGCCCACACCCCCACCCCCCAATCTTTGCCCATCCCCCATCCCCGAATCTTTGCCCATCCCTCCACCCCCCAATCTTTGCCCATCCCCCACCCCCCAATCTTTGCCCATCCCCCCACCCCCCAATCTTTGCCCATCCCTCCACCCCCCAATCTTCGCCCACCCCCCCACCCCCAATCTTTGCCCATCCCTCCACCCCCCAATCTTTGCCCATCCCCCCACCCCCCAATCTTTGCCCATCTCCCCCACCACCGAATCTTTGCCCACACCCCCACCCCCCAATCTTTGCCCATCCCCCAATCTTTGCACATCCCCCAATCTTTGCCCATCCCCCTACCCCCCAATCTTTGCCCACCCCCCACCCCCCAATCTTTGCCCATCCCCCCACCTCCCAATCATTTCCCACCCCCACCCCCCAATCTTTGCCCACACCCCCACCCCCCAATCTTTGCCCACACCCACAACCCCCAATCTTTGCCCACACCCCCACCCCCCAATCTTTGCCCACACCCCCACCCCCCAATCATAGCCCATCCCCCCACCCCCAATCTTTGCCCATCCCCTCACCCCCCAATCTTTGCCCATCCCCCCACCCCCCAATCTTTGCCCACCCCCCACCCCCAATCTTTGCCCATCCCCCCACCTCCCAATCATTTCCCACCCCCCCCACCCCCCAATCTTTGCCCACACCCCCACCCCCCAATCTTTGCCCACACCCCACCCCCCAATCATTGCCCACACCCCCCCCCCCAATCTTTGCCCATACCCCCACCCCCCAATCATTGCCCATCCCCGCACCCCCCAATCTTTGCCCACCCCCCAATCTTTGCCCATCCCCCCACCCCCAATCTCTGCCCACCCCCCCACCCCCAATCTTTGCCCATCCCTCCACCCCCCAATCTTGGCCCATCCCCCACCCCCCAATCTTTGCCCACCCCCCCACCCCCAATCTTTGCCCATCCCCCCACCCCCATATTTGCCCATCCCCCTCACCCCCCAATCTTTGTCCATCCCCCCCACCTCCCAATCTTTGCCCATCCCCCACCCCCCAATCTTTGCCCCACCCCCCCCACCTCCCAATCATTTCCCACACCCCCACCCCCCAATCTTTGCCCACACCCCCACCCCCAATCTTTGCCCACCCTCCCTCCTCCCAATCATTTCCCACCCCCCACCCCCCAATCTTTGCCCACACCCCCACCCCCCAATCTTTGCCCACCCCCCACCCCCCAATCTTTGCCCATCACCCCCACCCCCCAATCTTTGCCCATCCCCCACCCCCCAATCTTTGCCCACCCCCCAACCCCAATCTTTGCCCACACCCCCACCCCCAATCTTTGCCCACACCCCCACACCCCCAATCTTTGCCCACACCCCCACCCCCCAATCTTTGCCCACACCCCCACCCCCGAATCTTTGCCCACACCCCCACCCCAATCTTTGCTCATTCCCCCACACACTTCCCCAATCTTTGCCCACCCTCCCACCCCCCAATTTTTGCCCCCCCCACCCCCCCCAATCTTTGCCCATTCCCCCAACCCCCCCCCCCACCTTTGCCCATTCCCCCTCACCCCCTAATCTTTGCCCACACCCCCACCTCCCAATCTTTGCCCACCCCCCAATCTTTGCCCATCCCCCCCACCCCCCAATCTTTGCCCATCCCCCCACCCCCCAATCTTTGCCCATCCCCCACCCCCCAATCTTTGCCCATCCCCCCCACCCCCCAATCATTGCCCATTCCCCCACCCCCCCCCAATCTTTGCCCACCCCCTAATCTTTGCCCATCCCCCATCCCCGAATCTTTGCCCATCCCTCCACCCCCCAATCTTTGCCCATCCCCCCACCCCCCAATCTTTGCCCATCCCTCCACCCCCCAATCTTTGCCCATCCCCCCACCCCCAATCTTTGCCCATCCCTCCACCCCCCAATCTTTGCCCATCCCCCCACCCCCCAATCTTTGCCCATCTCCCCCACCACCTAATCTTTGCCCACACCCCCACCCCCCAATCTTTGCCCATCCCCCAATCTTTGCACATCCCCCCACCCCCCAATCTTTGCCCATCCCCCCACCCCCCATTCTTTGCCCACCCCCCCCCACCCCCCAATCTTTGCCCATCCCCCCACCTCCCAATCATTTCCCACCCCCCACCCCCCAATCTTTGCCCACACCCCCACCCCCCAATCTTTGCCCACACCCCCAACCCCCAATCTTTGCCCACACCCCCACCCCCCAATCTTTGCCCACACCCCCACCCCCCAATCATAGCCCATCCCCCCACCCCCCAATCTTTGCCCATCCCCCCACCCCCCCAATCTTTGCCCATCTCCCCACCCCCCAATCTTTGCCCACCCCCCCCACCCCCCAATCTTTGCCCATCCCCCCACCTCCCAATCATTTCCCACCCCCCCCACCCCCCAATCTTTGCCCACACCCCCACCCCCCAATCTTTGCCCACACCCCCACCCCCCAATCTTTGCCCATCCCCACCCCCCAATCTTTGCCCATTCCCCCACCCCCCAATCTTTGCCCATTCCCCCAATCTTTGCTCATCCCCCCACCCCCCAATGTTTTCCCACCCCCCCATCTTTGCCCTTCCCCCCATCCCCAATCTTTGCCCATTCCCCCTACCCCCCAATCTTTGCCCATCCCCCCCACCCCCCAATCTTTGCCCATCCCCCAATCTTTGCCCATCCCCCCACCCCCCCAATCTTTGCCCATCCCCCCACCCCCCCAATCTTTGCCCACACCCCCACCCCCCAATCTTTGCCCATCCCCCACCCCCCAATCTTTGCCCATCCCCCCCACTCCCCAATCATTTCCCACACCCCCACCCCCCAATCTTTGCCCACACCCCCACCCCCCAATCTTTGCCCTCCCCACCACCCCCCAATCTTTGCCCATTCCCCCACCCCCCCCAATCTTTGCCCACCCCCCCAATCTTTGCCCACCCCCCCCACCCCCAATCTTTTCCCACACCCCCACCACCCAATCTGTGCCCACACCCACCCCCCAATCTTTGCCCATCCCCCCACCCCCCAATTTTTGCCCATCCCCCAATCTTTGCCCACCCCACCACCCCCCAATCTTTACCCATCCCCCACCCCCCACCCCCCATGCCTTGCCACCCCTCATTTTAATTTCATATTTTCATGTATTTTGTGTTTTGTGTATATTGTGTTTTTAAGACTGTTGGCAGATCAATTTCCCTCCTGGGATAAATAAAATTCTATCGTAGTGTATCGTATTAATATACAACGTGAAGAGTAACGGCCCCAACACCGACCCCTGCGGAACTCCGCTAGTCACTGGCAGCCAAACAGAGAAAGCCCCCTTCACTGCCACTCTTTGCCTTCCGCCATCCAGCCAGTACCTGCCCATTCATACCGTGGGCTCTCATCTTCCGTAGCAGCCTCACATGTGGCATCTTATCAAGGGGTTTCTGAAAATCCAGGTGAGCAACATCTACTGACTCTCGTTTGTCAGTCCTGCTATTTACTTCTTCAAAGAAGATTAACTTCTACAAATCTCCACCCTCAGTGAAAGACAAAAGCACTCTCAGTTGGCAGATTGACCTCTCTGCTTTCACACTTGTCCAACCCAAACCTTCAGGAAAGCACCACGTGTTCAATAACAGCATTCATTGCAATTTGGAAAAGGAGGTGTTGATCCAAAAAGGTCTGCTTGTGAGGAATCGAGTCGTTTCATTGAGCTTTTTGAAGGGTTGAATAAGAAGACAGAAGACAGGACGGTGGACGTCATCGATGTGGATGTTACACAGTCTTTGACATGGTCCTAACACGGCCTTTGACACAGTCTTTGACACGGTCTTTCACACGGTCTTTGACGATACGATAGAACTTTATTCATTCCCAGAGGGAAATTAGACATGCACGGTCCAGCAGGTATGGGGCAGGTATACTTCATGCATGCCAACCAAGACCTCTCTAAAACTCCCCAATCTTTGTACCTGTCAAATGTCTTTTAAATGTTCTTATTGCCAACTACTTCCTTTGGCAGCTCATTCCGTTTACATGCCATTTGTGTGAAGAAATTGTCCTTCTGATTCTCATTAAATCTATCCTCCCTGTCATCTTAAACCTGTGGCCTCCAGTTTTTGATCCTCTTCCCTGTGAAAAACACTGTGCCAACGCCGTATCTATATCCCTCATGCTGAAGAAACCTCTATAAAGTCCCGTTCCGCATCTTACGCTCAAGGGAATAAAGACTTAGCTTGCACAACCTCTCCGTCTAACAGTCCATCGAGTCTGGCAACATCCTCGCTAATCTTCTCTGCTTTCTTTCCAGCTTAATGATGTCCAAGCATGGCCTTGCCAATGTCTTGTATAACCGTAACATAACGTCCAACTACTATATTCAGTGCCTTAACTGATGAAGGCCAGTGTGCCAAATGCATTAGGATTAGGGTTAGGGTCCAAATGCCCCCCCACAGTGCAGCGCTCCCTCACCCCCACCCCTGCTCACCGCCCCTCCCCCCTCACCACCCCCCCTCCCTCACCCCCACCCCTGCTCACCGCCCCTCCCCCCTCACCGCCCCACCCCCCTCACCGCCCCTCCCCCTCACCCCCCTCCCTCACCCCCAACCCTGCTCACCGCCCCTCCCCCCTCACCGCCCCTCCCTCACCCCCCTCCCTCACCCCCACCCCTGCTCACCGCTCCTCCCCCTCACCACCCTCCCCTCCCTCCCCCCCACCCCTGCTCACCGCCCTTCCCCCCTCACCACCCCTCCCCCCTCACCACCCTCCCCTCCCTCACCCCCACCCCTGCTCACCGCTTCTCCCCCCTCACCGCCCCTCCCCCCTCACCGCCCCTCCCCCTCACCCCCCTCCCTCACCCCCACCCCTGCTCACCGCCCCTCCCCCCTCACCGCCCCTCCCCCCTCACCGCCCCTCCCCCTCACCCCCCCTCCCTCACCCCCCACCCCTGCTCACCGCCCCTCCCCCCTCACCGCCCCTCCCTCACCCCCCTCCCTCACCCCCACCCCTGCTCACCGCCCCTCCCCCTCACCACCCCTCCCCCCTCACCGCCCCTCCCCCTCACCCCCCTCCCTCACCCCCACCCCTGCTCACCGCCCCTCCCCCCTCACCACCCCTCCCCCCTCACCGCCCCTCCCCCCTCCCTCGCCCCCACCCCTGCTCACCGCCCCTCCCCCCTCACCACCCCCCCTCCCTCACCCCCACCCCTGCTCACCGCCCCTCCCCCCTCACCGCCCCTCCCCCCTCACCGCCCCTCCCTCACCCCCCTCCCTCACCCCCTCCCTCACCCCCACCCCTGCTCACCGCTCCTTCCCCCTCACCACCCTCCCCTCCCTCACCCCCACCCCTGCTCACCGCCCTTCCCCCCTCACCACCCCTCCCCCCTCACCACCCTCCTCTCCCTCACCCCCACCCCTGCTCACCGCCCCTCCCCCCTCACCGCCCCTCCCTCACTACTCTCCCCTCCCTCACCACCCTCCCCTCCCTCACCCCCACCCCTCCCTCACTGCCCCTCCCTCACCGTCCCTCCCCCCTAACCCACTCCCCTCTCTCACCCCCTCCTCTCTCTCACCCCCTCCCCTCTCTCACCCCCACCCCTCTCCCCACCCCTTCACTCCCCCCGCCCCTCCCTCCCCGCCCTTCCCCCCGCCCCTCCCACAGCATGGCGCGCCTTCACACCACTCCCTGATGGACAGTTCATGGATGGATGAACTCACCTGTGTCCAGTGAGCAACTCTGCTTCTCGTCTCCGTTGAAACCATTCTGTGTGAGAGAGCACACAAATGAGCAAATGTCATCAATTATAACCCCAGGATAGGCCACTCGGCCCCTCTGATCTCTGCCAACATATCTATCTGTGTCCCACCATGCTCTACTCTCCCTCCTGAGTCCTCCCCTCACCGGGTTGGGACCAGGCCTTCCCATGTTCCCATGATATTAAGTAGACATTGATGGTCCATGTTCCGGTCTCATGTTCCTCTTCTATCTGCCCCGCTGCCCACAATGACAGCCTCGAGTTGTCTCATGTTCCTCTTCTATCTGCCCCGCGGCCCACAATGACAGCCTCGAGTTGTCTTATGTTCCTCTTCTATCTGCCCCGCGGCCCACAATGACAGCCTCGAGTTGCCTCGGCAATCCCAGAACTCCAAATGAGCCAGTAACTGCAGTCAGGACTCAAAAATACTTTTGAAAATGCCTTCTATTGAAAGAACAGGATGTGCTAGAAACACTCAGCAGGTTGGGCAGTATCTGTGAAGGCACAATTAGTTAACGTACCAAGTCTGAACACATGTCCCCTACAACTCTCACCAACTTCTACAGATGCGCCGTAGAGAGCATTTTACCGGGATGTGTCACAGCACGGTTTGGGAACAGCTCCATCCAACACCACAAGAAATCGCAGCGAATTGTGGACGGAGCCCAGACCATCACACAAACCAACCTCCCTCCCACCCACTCCATCTACACCTCACGCTGCCTCGGCAAGGCCAGCAGCATCATCAAGGACCAGTCTCAGCCTGGTCACTCCCTCTTCACCCGTCTCCCATCGGGCAAAAGTTATATGTGTGAAAACTGATGTGGAAGAGGGGATTGAAGGCTTTGTGGTTAAGTTTGCGGATTATACGAAAAAAAGTGGAAGGGCAGGTAGTGTGGAGCAAGCAGGGACTGCAGGACTTGCACAGGTTGGGAGAGTGGGCAGAGAAGTGGCCGATGGAATATAATGCAGCAAAGTGTGGTCTCGTGCATTTTAGTCGTAGGAATAAAGGTGTACACTATTTTCTAAATGGGGAGAGAATCCAAAAATCGGAGGTGCAAAGGGATTTGGGAGCTGGTGCAGGATTCCCAAACAGTTAATCTGCTAGTGGAATCGGTAGTAAAGAAAGCAAACTCACTGCCAGCATTTATATCAACAACAGGGGTGTGTGTGTGTGGGGCTGTACAAGGCGCTGGTCACAGGGGGGTGTGTGTGATGCTGGGGCTGTACAAGGCGCTGGTCACAGGGGGGTGTGTGTGTGTGGGGCTGTACAAGGCGCTGGTCACAGGGGTGTATGTGGGGCTGGGGCTGTACAAGGTGCTGGTCACAGGGGGGTGTGTGTGATGCTGGGGCTGTACAAGGCGCTGGTCACAGGGGTTTGTGTGTGATGCTGGGGCTGTACAAGGCGCTGGTCACAAGGGTGTGTGTGTGATGCTGGGGCTGTACAAGGTGCTGGGCACAGGGGTGTGTGTGTGATGCTGGGGCTGTACAAGGTGCTGGTCACAGGGGTGTGTGTGTGATGCTGGGGCTGTACAAGGTGCTGGTCACAGGGGTGTGTGTGTGATGCTGGGGCTGTGCAAGGCGCTGGTCAGGCCGCATTTGGAATAGTGTGAGCAGTTTTGTGCCCCGTATCTGAGGAAGGATGTGCCGGCTCTGGAGAGGGTCCAGAGGAGGTTTACAAGAACGATCCCAGGAATGAGTGGGTTAACATATGATGAGCGTTTGTGGGCACTGGGCCTGTACTCACTGGAGTTTAGAAGGATGAGGGGGGACCTCATTGAAACGTACAGAATAGTGAGCGGCCTGGATAGAGTGGATGTGGAGAGGATGTTTCCACCAGTGGGAGAGTCTAGGACCAGAGGGCACAGCCTCAGATTTAAAGGACGTTCCTTTAGGAAGGAGATGAGGAGGAATTTCATTAGTCAGAGGGTGGTGAATCTGTGGGATTCTTTGCCACAGACGGCTGTGGAGGCCACAAGTCAGTGGATATATTTAAGGCGGAGATTGACAGATTGTTGATTAGTGCGGGTGTCGGGGGTTATGGGGGGAAGGCAGGAGAATGGCGGAGTAGACGTTGGGCCGAATGGCCTAATTCTGCTCCTATCACTTATGACCTTATCAGTTATGAACTCACACCTCCACATTCAGGGACAGTTTCTTCCCGGCTGTTATCAGGCAACTGAACCATCCCACCACAACCAGAGAGCAGTGCTGAACTACTATCTACCTCTTTGGTGACCCTCGGACTATCCTTGATCGGACTTTGCTGGCTTTACCTTGCACTAAACTTCATTCCCTTATTATGTATCTGTACACAGTAATCGACAGTAATCACACTGACTGGATAGCTCGCAACAAAAGCTTTTCACTGTACCTCCGTACATGTGACAATAAACTAAACTGCACTTTGTCATATATTAAACACGTATAATCATCGTCTTGTGGTCAGATTCAATGTTCAGGCACTTCCCTCGACTGCTGCTGATAAACTGTCACCCTCTGTTCTAGGCAGTTTTCCTCAGTCCCAGCCTGGTGTCCACATTAGAGCCACTACATGTGGACACACGTGGACACATATGAACACACGTGGACACATATGAACACACGTGGACACATATGAACACACGTGGACACACGAATACAGGAGAAACATGCATCAAGGACTACAAACAACAGTATGGATACACACACACGTCCCACACAATGTCAGTGAAAGTAACAGCATCACTCACCGTCTGCTGGTCTCTCCTGGGATCTGAAACAAGATGAATTACCAGATTATGGGGGTCATTGACATGACCAGGATCAGCCAATGGCCACATGCGATCTTTGGTCCTCATCACCTGCACCTGCCTGCTCATCAGCACAGGCTCACCCCAAGTACACAGCGCTTGGCCAGACCAGCAGACCAGCAGGGCCCTTGGCCAGACCAGCAGGCCCCTTGGCCAGACCAGCAGGGCCCTTGGCCAGACCAGCAGACACCTTGGCCAGACCAGCAGGGCCCTTGGCCAGACCAGCAGGGCCCTTGGCCAGACCAGCAGACCAGCAGACCCCTTGGCCAGACCAGCAGGGCCCTTGGCCAGACCAGTAGGGCCCTTGGCCAGACCAGCGGGGCCCTTGGCCAGACCAGCATGGCCCTTGGCCAGACCAGCAGGGCCCTTGGCCAGGCCAGCAGGGCCCTTGGCCAGACCAGTAGGACCCTTGGCCAGAGCAGCGGGGCCCTTGGCCAGACCAACATGGCCCTTGGCCAGACCAGCAGGGCCTTTGGCCAGACCAGCAGGGCCCTTGGCCAGACCAGCGGGGCCCTTGGCCAGACCAGCAGACCAGCAGGGCCCTTGGCCAGACCAGCAGGGCCCTTGGCCAGACCAGCGGGGCCCTTGGCCAGACCAACATGGCCCTTGGCCAGACCAGCAGGGCCCTTGGCCAGACCAGCAGACCAGCAGGGCCCTTGGCCAGACCAGCAGGGCCGAGTCCACGCCGACCAGCGATCGCCCGTACACTAGTTCTATGTTATCCCACTTTCACAGCTATGCATTAGGGGCAATTTATAGAAGCCAATTAACCTACAAACCTGCACCTCTGAAATGTGGGAGGAAATCAGAGTCACAGGGTGAACGTACAAACTCCACACAGACAGGACTGAGCTCGGGTCTCTGGTGCATGAAGGGGTAGGACATTTAGGACTGAGATGAGGAAAAACGTTTTCACCCAGAGCGTTGTAAATCTGTGGGATTCTCTGCCACAGAAGGCAGTGGAGGCCAATTCATTGGATGTTTTCAAGAGAGAGTTAGATTTAGCTCTTAGGGCTAACGGAATCAAGGGATATGTGGAGAGGGCAGGAACGGGGTACTGATTGTGGATGATCAGCCCTGATCACAGTGAATGGCGGTGCTGGCTCGAAGGGCTGAATGGCCTCCTCCTGCACGTATTGTCTGTGTTTCTCGGTTTCTACCGCTGTGCCACTGCGTTGCACCTGCGAGATGTTTCCAGATTGTGTTGGTGAAGACGTTTCATTGGTTCGTTACCTGTTGCTATGCTGCCACATATTCCAATTCTTCCCAAGCACTCTTTGTGGGCTCTGGATCCACACCTTGTGCACAGGTATCCCTGGTAAAATATCCCCCTGAGTAACAAGCAGGGTCCAAAGTTAAAACATGGAGAGGTACCAACAAGTGGGGCAGGAAATTAACCAGGGCCTGGGTCACCCAGGACAGAAATGAGGACAGGAATCAAAGCTGGGTCAGTGAGAGGAGGCTGTGCAAAGGCATGGAGAAGATCCGGGTTGGAATCCTAACAGAGCAGAAGACATCCCAGGTGACCCTCGCTAATCCTCAGCCTCTTCCCACTGACTGGCCAAATCCATTCCTTCCAACAATCTGTGGATCACAATTAGCCGTGGAAACTGTCCCTTCGGCCCAACTTGCCCACACCGGCCAACATGTCCTATCCACGCTAGTCCCACCTCCCCGTGTTTGGTCCATATTCCCCCAAACCTGTCCTATCCATAATTAACTATCCATATCAATAATCTATATTGACTGAGCTGCAGCAAACAGAGAATACCCACCTCAGTGTGTGCAAGTCAAATGAAGGGTCTCGACCTGAAACGTCACCTATTCCTTTTTTCCAGAGATGCTGTCTGTCCCATTAAATTACTCCAGTTTTCTGTGTCTATCGTTCACAACTTCGTGTCGACTAAATGGCTGGCCAGTTCTCCCAAGGGTTATGCCTTACGTGACCAGTTCCTCTTCCCGCAAGCGTGAGTCTGGCCCTGCAATCACAAACTACATTCCCTCGTTCACTAAACTCTCCAGTCTGAAGTAGTCCTGATTCGAAACGTCACCTATCCATGTTCTCCACAGATGCTGCCTGACCCGCTGAGTTACTCCAGCACTCTGTGAAACGTTACCTATCCATGTTCCCCGCAGATGCTGCCTGACCCGCTGAGTTACTCCAGCACTCCGGGTCTTTTCATATAAACAGTTCCTGCAGCTCACGTTCTGTCTTACAGATTGTCCGCAAGAACCAATCAATCTGGAGATTTTGTCAGCACATTTTCCTGGCCAATAGTCAGCACACAGTGATCCTGTCCTGCCCCCCCCCCCCCCCCCCTCTGCAACTTAGAGCTAACTTGCTTTCTCACTTTCCCATGTATAATACGTTTTAAATACAAAACGTCTCTCTTTCCACAGATGCTGCCTGATCTGCTGACAATTCCCAACGGTTCTTGCAGCAGTCAGTCAACTCATTCAACCCACCCTCCTAAAATCACCTTGTTCCTCTTCCTCACGCACCCTCTCCCACACCCAGGCTGCCATCCACCAGCCCAGCCGGCGGCTTCTGCCGGGCGACCAGCACGCCGTTACAGGTTAACTTCGGCAGTTCAGGGAGCAGAAGAGAGAAGCACGGCGAACTGGGAGCTTCATCCCATCATTGGACATGGGACCGAGCAGTGGACATGGACCAGACAGTGGACATGGGACTGAGCAGTGGACATGGACATGGGACCAGACAGTGGACATGGACCAGACAGTGGACATTGGACCAGGCAGTGGACATAGACATGGACCAGGCAGTGGACATGGAGCAGGCAGTGGACATGGACCAGACAGTGGACATAGACATGGACCAGACAGTGGACATTGGACCAGACAGTGGACATTGGACCAGGCAGTGGACATTGGACCAGGCAGTGGACATGGACCGGACAGTGGACATAGACATGGACCAGGCAGTGGACATGGACCAGGCAGTGGACATGGACCAGACAGTGGACATGGACCAGACAGTGGACATAGACATGGACCAGGCAGTGGACATGGAGCAGGCAGTGGACATAGACATGGACCAGGCAGTGGACATGGACCAGGCAGTGGACATGGACCAGGCAGTGGACATGGACCAGGCAGTGGACATGGACCAGACAGTGGACATAGACATGGACCAGGCAGTGGACATGGAGCAGGCAGTGGACATAGACATGGAACCAGGCAGTGGACATGGACATGGGACCAGGCAGTGGACATTGGACCAGACAGTGGACATAGACATGGACCAGGCAGTGGACATTGGACCAGGCAGTGGACATGGACCAGGCAGTGGACATGGACCAGGCAGTGGACATGGAGCCAACATCAAAGCCAGATGAGGGAACCAGGATTCAGAGTGAGGAAGGGGGATCGGGATCGTGAGAGGGGAACGTGGGGCCGGCAGTTAGAACAAGGAGGGGAGATGGGAAGAGAGTCGGGCACTGGAGTGGGAGCAGGATGGGGAAGTGCAAGGACTGACCGGAGCAGCATGTTGCAGGCGTTACAGACAGTGACCTGGGCGAAGGTGTGCATGGTAAAACTGTGCTCATTGCTGTCGCCGTCATCTGGTCGGATGTTGGACCTGCCGTGAGACAGAAACAGGAACAGCTCTATTAGACTGCCCCATACACATGAGCCCACGTGCACAGTCGTGAGCAGTCGTGTGCAGTCGTGTACAGTCGTGTACAGTCATGCACTGCCTGTCACAGTCATGTACAGTCGTGCACAGCCCGGCACAGTCGTGCACAGCCCGGCACAGTCGTGCACCGCCGTGCATA